>NC_090741.1:101307164-101319664 GCF_036898095.1 Palaemon carinicauda | reverse complement strand
CAGAAATCCAATTTACTCTGCTTTTACTGCATTTTATCATGAAATTTTACAAGATTAAAAAAAGTTTATGTAAAATCAGAGATAAATACACACAACCACGCGTGCATCTATCTTCCTATTTACTATACATACTAACGTATATATATATATATATATATATATATATATATATATATATATATGTATGTATATATATATGTATATATATATATATATATATATACATATATATATATATATATATATATATATATATATATGATATATATGTATATAGTATATATATATATATATATATATATATATAGCATATATATATTTATTTATTTATACGGTATATATACATATATACACACATATATACACACATACACACACACACACACGCACACACACACACACACACACATATATATATATATATATATATATATATATATATATATACGATACTTACATACATAAATTATTATTTTCTCAAGCACTATTTATTTATCAAAACATTTGTTTTACATTCTATCTCTATTGTTACTCTTCAAAAGTTTATAACGTATTGTCTATTTCTCCTTCATGAGATCAGCATTTAAATATCATTCTCTGCTTTCATAAATTAATTAATAGATTAGTCCTGGTGCTACTTCTGTTACTGCTAACTATAGTTTGAATAAGAATATTAATAATAAATCTTACAACAGCAGTTTTCGATCCATATCGACTGAAATGTTCGTATATCGTATTGACAAGGTTTCCCGAGGGCTGGCGGACATCAGGGAATGGAGACTTCATGATATGTCCATGGTGACAGCTTCTGCTGAGATTGGGAGACTGGGGCGAACATCGAGGCACGATCCTGTAGAAGGACATTAAGTTTTATATAAGAGAATAACAATGAAATATCTGAGCAATGTCGCCAGTACACTGTTAGAAAAACAGCAATTTTAATAGGAATTTCTCCGTAAAAGTATACTGTTCTCATCCGTATTTAGAAAATACAGGCGACCGTAATTTTACCTTATTTTGTAATGACTCTTTTACGTCAATATAACCGTTTTCGAAACGGTAAAAATGCTAGAATACATGTTGCCAGACATTTACAGTTTTTTTATTGCAAATTTTCAACAGTGTACATTAATAACATCAGGAGATTTTAAAGTGTATTTATGGTGGTAGTTTTGCTGAAACGCTTCTATGATAAATGGAAAGTGTTAGGAGGTCCATACCAGGCCTCACAATCTTTCAAAATTTACCATATACGTATACGGAAAGCCTTTGGGAAAAGGTATGCGATTACATTTAATAGCTTAATCTAAACCAATCACTTACTGACACCTCAAGATTATGGCAACATTAAAGGTAAATTCTTGGGTGAAAAAAGATTAATCTTTTCTACTAAGAATTTATAAAACAAAAATTACAGATAGGTTTTTCAAAGAATGGAAAATGGGAACATCTTCGCAACGCTGAGTAAAAACGTTAGGTTTGATATCGGTAATTATTAAAGAAAACTGATGATGCTGTCACCTAAAAAGTGAAATTATTTTTATTGATAATAATAGCCAAGCTACAACCCTAGTTGGAAAAGCAAGATGCTACAAGCTCAGTGGCTCCAACAGGAAAAATAGCCCAGTGAGGAAAGGAAACAAAAAAAAAAATAAAATATCTTATGAACCATAACATTAAAATGAATATCTCCCATATAAATTATAAAAACTTTAACAAAACAAGAGGAAGAGAAATAATATAGAATAGTGTGCCCGAGTGTACCGTCAAGCAAGAGAACTCTAACCCAAGACAGTGGAGATCATGGTACAGACGCTATGGCATTACCCAAGACTAGAGAACAATGGTTTGATTTTGGAGTGTCCTTCTCCTAGAAGAGCTGCTTACCATAGCTAAAGAGTCTCTCCTACCCTTACCAACAGGAACGTGGCCACTGAACAATTACATTACTAGATAGTAGGTTGGCCAGGGCACCAGCCGCCCGTTGAGATACTACCACTAGAGAGGTATTGGATCCTTTGACTGGCCAGACAGTAATGCATTGGATCCCTCTCTCTGGTCACGGCTTATTTTTTCTTTGCCTACACTTACACAGAATAGTTTGGCCTATTCTTTACATATTCTGGTCTTTCCTCATACACCTGACAACAATGAGATACTTAACACTTCTTCACCCAAGGGGTTAATTACTGTACTGCAATTTGTTCAGTGTACTTTCCTCTTGGTAAGGGTAGAAGAGACTCTTTAGTTGTGGTAAGCAGCTCATCTAGGAGAAGGACACTCCAAAATTAAACCACTGTTCTCTTTTCTTGGGTAGTGCCATAGCCTCTGTACCATGGTCTTCCACTGTCTTGGGTTGGAGTTCACTTGCTTGAGGGTACACTCAGGCACACTATTCTATCTTATTTATTTTTTTTAAATTTTTTTTTCTTCCTCTTGTTTTTTGAAATGGTGTGTTGGGCAGGCTTAATAGAAGGGCCATGAATGCCTGGTGGTTTATCAAAAGGTTGTCTTTTCCTTTTTCTGATTATTTTTCTTCTCAAAACCATCCTTACTGTCCTCCCTTTAGTTGAAGTGGCTATCCTGGAGGGTATTTAGCCTTGCATGGTGTATCGGCTCCTCCATGTTGACCAGTTTTTCCGACTTTTTACTATAGTCTATGGGTATCATCAATCACTTTGTTTATAATTCTGTACGTATTGTTTTTGTTATAATTCTTGTTAATATAGTTTTTAAGTATGATGTCTCTTTTTTATTTCTATTAATTCTCATGCTGTCTGGAGACATTGAGCGAAATCCGGGACCAGTACGTCCTAGATTTCGTCAATGTCGTCTTCTGTATTGCAATATTCGTGGTCTTCATGCAAATATCCAAGACCTTACAGTTGCGTCCAGACAGTATGATATTATTTTGTGCTCAGAAACTCTGGTTTCAAATATGAGGCACTCATCTGAGCTCCTTATAACTGGTTTTAAGAAGCCAATAATGTTGAAACGTGATGCCATCCCTAGGGCCAGGGGAATGGCGGTGTATATTAGGACCGAGTACCCTGCTTCTCATAAGTCCTGCTATCAATGTGGATGTCATGAGATTCAGGTAATAAAAGTTTGTGGCAGGCATAACAACTTTTATTTGTGTTCGATCTACCGGAATCCAGACATAGATGATTCTATCTTCGATTGTCTTCTTACCATTATGGCTAAGATACAAGAAGATGATAGAAAGGCTTCTTTTGTCTTTGTTGGTTAGGGAGTGGTTAAGTTCTATCTCTCCTACCAATCGCCATGGCTTAAGAGCTTTAGACTTTGCCTCTGAATCAGGCTGTGAGCAAATCATAAATGAAGCTACTCACAGGTCTGGTAATTGCTTGGACCTCGTATACACTGACTCCCCTGGCGTTATAACTAGTAAGGTTGGTTCTCCAGTCTGGACATCTGATCATGCCTTGATTTCATTATTAGTGAAGACTGAGCAGCCTGTCCCTGATATATCATATTCTTGTAAAATTTATATGAAATCCCAAGCAGACTGGAATGGGATTTTACATGATCTTTTGTGCTTGAATTGGTCACAATTATATAATAGTGTAGATCCTGTTGTCCCTTTGAATGAGAATCTAGTCAACATAATTGATAGGCGTATCCCTTCTCGTGTGCTAAGGTACTGAGTGAAGGACAAACCGTGGCTCAATGATGATTGTAGACGTGCTTATTTGGAGAAACTGAAGGCCTATCATCTTTGGAAGGGTAACAGATCAGATTTGACCTGGAACAACTATACTCAGCTTCGAGCTTTTGCTCAGAGAGTTTATGCCTCAACTAAAAAGGAGTACAATTTAACCATAAAAGAAACACTTCCTGGTACAACTCAGGAACATAAATAGTGGTCTACCCTTAAATCTGCACTCTTTGGTGTAGATGCAACAGTTCCTCCTTTACTTAAACCAGATGGGTTAGTCACTCACTGTCCAAAGGAAAAGGCAACCCTTTTGGCTGATGTTTTTGACAGTAAACAGAGTAATGAAAAACTTGAACTTCCTCATTCCTGTTTTCCCGAGGCTAAACTAACTAGTTTAGCTTTTCGATCTCGTGAGATTAAAGCTCTGTTGGTGGACCTTGATGCTTATGGAGGTGTAGACCCAAATGGTATTTTTCCTTTGTTTTTTATAAAGACAGCAGATTTCTTAGCTCCAAAGATATCTGTTATTTTGCGCAAGTTAGCAAGAAGAGGCGCTTTTAGCACTAGTTGGAGAATTGGTAATGTTACTCCTCTATGTAAATGTGTTTGTGGTAGCTCAAATCCCACTGATTACCGCCCAATTTCCATAACTCCCATATTATCTAAAATTTTGAACGTCTTCTGGCAAAACGTCTTAATAGGTTTGCTGAAGGTAATCATCTACTCCCTAGTTTGCAATTTGGTTTTCGTAAAGGCCTTGGAGCATGTGATGCCCTTCTCACAATCTCCAATGCTGTACAGAAATCCCTTGATTGTGGTCGGGAAGCTCGTATGATTGGCCTTGATTTTAGTCCTTTATTTGACCGTGTTAATCATGAGGCCCTTGTTTTCAAACTGAAACAGTTGGGAGTGGGTGGGTCGTTTCTTAGCATTATTATTGATTTTTTAAGTAATAGATCTCAAAGAGTTGTTGTTGATGGGCACCATAGTGATTATAGGAATGTGATATCCGGTGTTCCACAGGGTAGTGTTCTTGCCCATTACTTTTCATACTATATACACATGACATGTGGTTTGGCCTAGAAAACAAGCTTGTTGCATATGCAGATGATGCTACTCTCTTTGCATCAATTCCATCCTCTGAATGTAGATCTAGGGTGGGTGAATCCCTTAATAGAGATTTAGCTAGAATTAGTGCATGGTGCAAATTATGGGGTATGAAGTTGAATCCTAACAAAACTCAAAGTATGATTGTAAGTATGTCAAGGATGGTGGTTCCTCAACATCCGGATCTCAGTATTGATAATGTTTCTTTAAATATGTATGACTCTTTCAAAATTTTAGGTGTGATTCTCGGCAATAAATTTACTTTTGAGAAACATATAAGGTCTGTGTCTTCTTCAATTGCACAAAAAATAGGCTTATTGAGAAAGTCTTTCTAGATTTTCGGTGATCAATCTATTCTGAAGAAGTGTTTTAATTCTTTCATTCTACCTTGGTTTGAGTATTGTTCTCCTGTCTGGTCTTCAGCTGCTGATTCTCATCTTAATTTGTTGGACAGAAACTTACGGTCTATTAAATTTCTTATTCCTGAGCTAGATATTAATCTCTGGCACCGTCGTTCAATTAGTTCATTGTGCATGTTGCATAAGATTTTTCATAACTCTGACCATCCTTTACATTCAGATCTCCCTGGACAATTCTATCCTGTTCGTAATACTAGGCAGGCAGTTAATACTAATAGCCAGGCCTTCTCCATCACGAGGCTCAATACTACGCAGTACTCTAGAAGTTTTATTCCAGCTGTTACCAAGTTGTGGAATGATCTTCCTAATCGGGTGGTTGAATCAGTAGAACTTCAAAAGTTCAAAGTTGGAGCAAATGCTTTTTTGTTGACCAGGCGGACATGAGTCTTTTTATAGTTTATTTATGACATATTTGTTTTTGATGTTGTTAATAGTTTATATATGACATGTCTGTTTTGACGTTGTTACTTATTTTAGAATGATTTATTGTTAATTTGTTCTCTTCATTTATTTATTTCCTTATTTCCTTTCCTCACTGGGCTATTTTTCCCTGTTGGAGCCCCTGGGCTCATAGCATCTTGCTTTTCCAACTAGGGTTGTAGCTTGGATAGTAATAATAATAATAAAACCCCTTTGGTGAAGAAGAATCATTTGGTAATCTCAGTATTGTCAGGTATATGAGGACAAAGGAGAATATGTAAAGAATAGGTCAGACTATTCGGCGTGTGTGTAGGAAAAGGGAAAATGAACTGTAACCAGAGAGAAGAATCCAATGTTGTACTGTCTGGCCAGTCAAAAGACCCCATAACTAGCGGTAGTGTCTCAATGGGTGGCTGGTGCCTTGGCCAACCAACTACCAACATATTAAGAATAAAGGTGTCTGTAACTCAAGTGGTACAGGAAGCTGCTGAAACAGGTGATTCAATTACTATGAATAAAAAAAAAAACTGCATTTAAAGTCACTAATGAATTATATATAGCCTATCAATTAATATCTAATAATCAGAAGGTTCCCTGAAATATTTATGTTAAAATCAGAAAAAATTAACACTTTAGAAAAAATGAACACTTTATGTAAAAAAACTATGTCAGAACTCGATCAATATACGTGTATTATGTATCTCCCCTGTTCAGAATATCTTTTTATAGGGACTACTTATTCGCAATATTCACTTTCATGATAAAACAAACAATTTATTTTTACAATTACAATAAAAAAGTTGTACAAGAATTTTAAAACCAATCTATATATATATATATATATATATATATATATATATATATATATATATATATATATATAGATATGCTTGAATTTTTGTTTTGAAGAATATCATTACTAACCTGGCATTCCTCCACGATCTTCCTACATGTTTCCACGATACGTTCAAGAGAGTCAGCATTGCAGAAATCCTCTGTAAGAAATAAAATAAGTAATTTATATTCATATATTGATATGATTGAATATAAAACACAGTTTGAATTATAAATTACACCTGAATAAATTCTGGGAAAAAGTATGTGAGATATTCACACTGTATTGATAATTAGAACAATAAAGAATGCAAGTTTGAACGTATAATGTAATCGAATAAATTTCTCGTCAGAAATACACGTTTTAATGCTGCCTTTGGCCGTGCTGATCGTGATGCCTTTGTTTTCAAACATAAACAGATAGGATAAGGTGGATCTTTTCTCAGTATCAATTTGAGTGATAATGGTTTAACAAATGAGTGGTTTAAGCGATGAGTGGTTTAAGCGATGAGTGGTTTAAGGTTTAAGCGATGAGTGGTTTAAGGTTTAAGCGATGAGTGGTTTGGTGGATAAGTGGTTTAAGCGATGAGTGGTTTAAGGTTTAAGCGATGAGTGGTTTAAGGTTTATGCGATGAGTGGTTTAAGGTTTAAACGATGAGTGGTTTGATGGATAAGTCGTTTAAGCGATGAGTGGTTTAAGGTTTAAGCGATGAGTGGTTTAAGGTTTAAGCGATGAGTGGTTTGGTGGATAAGTGGTTTAAGCGATGAGTGGTTTAAGGTTTAAGCGATGAGTGGTTTGGTGGATAAGTAGTTTAAGCGATGAGTGGTTTAGGGTTTAAACGATGAGTGGTTTAAGGTTTAAGCGATGAGTGGTTTGGTGGATAAGTGGTTTAAGCGATGAGTGGTTTAAGGTTTAAGCGATGAGTGGTTTAAGGTTTAAGCGATGAGTGGTTTGGTGGATAAGTGGTTTAAGCGATGAGTGGTTTAAGGTTTAAGCGATGAGTGGTTTAAGGTTTAAGCGATGAGTGGTTTGATGGATAAGTGGTTTAAGCGATGAGTGGTTTAAGGTTTAAGCGATGAGTGGTTTGGTGGATAAGTGGTTTAAGCGATGAGTGGTTTATGGTTTAAGCGATGAGTGGTTTAAGGTTTAAGCGATGAGTGGTTTCAGGTTTAAGCGATGAGTGTTTTGGTGGATAAGTGGTTTGAGCGATTAGTGGTTTAAGGTTTAAGCGATGAGTGGCTTGGTGGATAAGTGGTTTAAGCGATGAGTGGTTTGGTGGATAAGTGGTTTAAGCGATGAGTGGTTTAAGGTTTAAGCGATGAGTGGTTTGGTGGATAAGTGGTTTAAGCGATGAGTGGTTTAAGGTTTAAGCGATGAGTGGTTTGGTGGATAAGTGGTTTAAGGTTTAAGCGATGATTGGTTCAAGGTTTAAGCGATGAGTGGTTTGGTGGATAAGTGGTTTAAGCGATGAGTGGTTTAAGGTTTAAGCGATGAGTGGTTTAAGGTTTAAGCGATGAGTGGTTTGGTGGATAAGTGGTTTAAGCGATGAGTAGTTTAAGGTTTAAGCGATGAGTGGTTTGGTGGATAAGTGGTTAAAGCGATGAGTGGTTTAAGGTTTAAGCGATGAGTGATTTGGTGGATAAGTGGTTTAAGCGATGAGTGGTTTAAGGTTTAAGCGATGAGTGGTTTAAGGTTTAAGCGATGAGTGGTTTGGTGGATACGTGGTTTAAGCGATGAGTGGTTTAAGGTTTAAGCGATGAGTGGTTTAAGGTTTAAGCGATGAGTGGTTTGGTGGATAAGTGGTTTAAGCGATGAGTGGTTTAAGGTTTAAGCGACGAGAGGTTTAAGGTTTAAGCAATGAGTGGTTTGGTGGATAAGTGGTTAAAGCGATGAGTGGTTTGGTGGATAAGTGGTTTAAGCGATGAGTGGTTTGGTGGATAAGTGGTTTAAGCGATGAGTGGTTTAAGGTTTAAGCGATGAGTGGTTTGGTGGATAAGTGGTTTAAGCGATGAGTGGTTTAAGGTTTAAGCGATGAGTGGTTCAAGGTTTAAGCGATGAGTGGTTTAAGGTTCAAGTGATGAGTGGTTTGGTGGATAAGTGGTTTAAGCGATGAGTGGTTTAAGGTTTAGGCGATGAGTGGTTTAAGGTTTAAGCGATGAGTGGTTTGGTTGTAAGTGGTTTAAGCGATGAGTGGTTTAAGGTTTAAGCGATGAGTGGTTTGGTAGATAAGTGGTTTAAGCGATGAGTGGTTTGGTGTATAAGTGGTTCAAGCGATGAGTGGTTTAAGGTTTAAGCGATGAGTGGTTTAAGGTTTAAGCGATGAGTGGTTTGGTGGATAAGTGGTTTAAGAGATGAGTGGTTTGCTGGATAAGTGGTTTAAGCGATGAGTGGTTTAAGGTTTAAGCGATTTGTGGTTTAAAGTTTAAGCAATGAGTGGTTTAAGGTTTAAGCGATGAGTGGTTTGGTGGATAAGTGGTTTAAGCGATGAGTGGTTTGGTGGATAAGGGGTTTAAGCGATGAGTGGTTTAAGGTTTAAGCGATGAGTGGTTTGGTGGATAAGTGGTTTAAGCGATGAGTGGTTTAAGGTTTAAGCGATGAGTGGTTTAAGGTTTAAGCGATGAGTGGTTTGGTGGATAAGTGGTTTAAGCGATGAGTGGTTTAAGGTTTAAGCGATGAGTGGTTTAAGGTTTAAGCGATGAGTGGTTTGGTGGATAAGTAGTTTAAGCGATGAGTGGTTTAGGGTTTAAACGATGAGTGGTTTAAGGTTTAAGAGATGAGTGGTTTGGTGGATAAGTGGTTTAAGCGATGAGTGGTTTAAGGTTTAAGCGATGAGTGGTTTAAGGTTTAAGCGATGAGTGGTTTAAGGTTTAAGCGATGAGTGGTTTGGTAGATAAGTGGTTTAAGCGATGAGTGGTTTAAGGTTTAAGCGATGAGTGGTTCAAGGTTTAAGCGATGAGTGGTTTGATGGATAAGTGGTTTAAGCGATGAGTGGTTTAAGGTTGAGGCGATGAGTGGTTTGGTGGATAAGTGGTTTAAGCGATGAGTGGTTTAAGGTTTAAGCGATGAGTATTTTGGTGGATAAGTGGTTTGAGCGATTAGTGGTTTAAGGTTTAAGCGATGAGTGGCTTGGTGGATAAGTGGTTTAAGCGATGAGTGGTTTGGTGGATAAGTGGTTTAAGCGATGAGTGGTTTAAGGTTTAAGCGATGAGTGGTTTGGTGGATAAGTGGTTTAAGCGATGAGTGGTTTAAGGTTTAAGCGATGAGTGGTTTGGTGGATAAGTGGTTTAAGGTTTACGCGATGAGTGGTTTAAGGTTTAAGCGACGAGTGGTTTGGTGGATACGTGGTTTAAGCGATGAGTGGTTTAAGGTTTAAGCGATGAGTGGTTTGGTGGATAAGTGGTTTAAGCGATGAGTAGTTTAAGGTTTAAGCGATGAGTGGTTTGGTGGATAAGTGGTTTAAGCGATGAGTGGTTTGGTGGATAAGTGGTTTAAGCGATGAGTGGTTTAAGGTTTAAGCGATGAGTGGTTTAAGGTTTAAGCGATGAGTGGTTTGGTGGATAAGTGGTTTAAGCGATGAGTGGTTTAAGGTTGAAGCGATGAGTGGTTTAAGGTTTAAGCGATGAGTGGTTTGGTGGATACGTGGTTTAAGCGATGAGTGGTTTAAGGTTTAAGTGATGAGTGGTTTAAGGTTTAAGCGATGAGTGGTTTGGTGGATAAGTGGTTTAAGCGATGAGTGGTTTAAGGTTTAAGCGATGAGTGGTTTAAGGTTTAAGCGATGAGTGGTTTGGTGGATAAGTGGTTAAAGCGATGAATGGTTTGGTGGATAAGTGGTTTAAGCGATGAGTGGTTTGGTGGATAAGTGGTTTAAGCGATGAGTGGTTTAAGGTTTAAGCGTTGAGTGGTTTAAGGTTTAAGCGATGAGTGGTTTGGTGGATAAGTGGTTTAAGCGATGAGTGGTTTAAGGTTTAAGCGATGAGTGGTTTAAGGTTTAAGTGATGATTGGTTTGGTGGATAAGTGGTTTAAGCGATGAGTGGTTTAAGGTTTAAGCGATGAGTGGTTTAAGGTTTAAGCGATGAGTGGTTTGGTGGATAAGTGGTTTAAGCGATGAGTGGTTTAAGGTTTAAGTGGTTTAAGCGATGAGTGGTTTAAGGTTTAAGCGATGAGTGGTTTGGTAGATAAGTGGTTTAAGCGATGAGTGGTTTGGTGTATAAGTGGTTCAAGCGATGAGTGGTTTAAGGTTTAAGCGATGAGTGGTTTAAGGTTTAAGCGATGAGTGGTTTGGTGGATAAGTGGTTTAAGAGACGAGTGGTTTGCTGGATAAGTGGTTTAAGCGATGAGTGGTTTAAGGTTTAAGCGATTTGTGGTTTAAAGTTTAAGCAATGAGTGGTTTAAGGTTTAAGCGATGAGTGGTTTGGTGGATAAGTGGTTTAAGCGATGAGTGGTTTGGTGGATAAGTGGTTTAAGCGGTGAGTGGTTTAAGGTTTAAGCGATGAGTGGTTTGGTGGATAAGTGGTTTAAGCGATGAGTGGTTTAAGGTTTAAGCGATGACTGGTTAGGTGGATTGGTTTAAGCGATGAGTGGTTTAAGGTTTAAGCGATGAGTGGTTTGGTGGATAAGTGGTTTAAGCGATGAGTGGTTTAAGGTTTAAGCGATGAGTGGTTTGGTGGATAAGTGGTTTAAGGTTTAAGCGATGAGTGGTTTGGTGGATAAGTGGTTTAAGCGATGAGTGGTTTAAGGTTTTAGCGATGAGTGGTTTGGTGGATAAGTGGTTTAAGCCATGAGTGGTTTAAGGTTTAAGCGATGAGTGGTTTGGTGGATAAGTGGTTTAAGCGATGAGTGGTTTAAGGTTTAAGCAATGACTGGTTAGGTGGATTGGTTTAAGCGATGAGTGGTTTAAGGTTTAAGCGATGAGTGGTTTGGTGGATAAGTGGTTTAAGCGATGAGTGGTTTAAGGTTTAAGCGATGAGTGGTTTGGTGGATAAGTGGTTTAAGCGATGAGTGGTTTAAGGTTTAAGCGATGAGTGGTTTGGTGGATAAGTGGTTTAAGCGATGAGTGGTTTAAGGTTTAAGCGATGAGTGGTTTGGTGGATAAGTGGTTTAAGCGATGAGTGGTTTGGTGGATAAGTGGTTTAAGCGATGAGTGGTTTGGTGGATAAGTGGTTTAAGCGATGAGTGGTTTAAGGTTTAAGCGATGAGTGGTTTGGTGGATAAGTGGTTTAAGCGATGAGTGGTTTAAGGTTTAAGCGATGAGTGGTTTGGTGGATAAGTGGTTTAAGCGATGAGTGGTTTAAGGTTTAAGCGATGAGTGGCTTGGTGGATAAGTGGTTTAAGCGATGAGTGGTTTGGTGGATAAGTGGTTTAAGCGATAAGTGGTTTGGTGGATAAGTGGTTTAAGCATGAGTATTTTGAGCGATCAACGGTCTAAGCGATGACTGGTGTAATGGATGATTGGTTTAATGGATGAGTGGTTTAAGCGATAAGGGTTTAAGCGATGAGTGGTCTAATGCATGAGCGGTTTAATAGATTAGCGGTTTAGGCGATGAGTGGTTTAATGGATGAATGGTTTAAGCGATGAGTGGTTTAAGCAATGAGTGGTTTAAGTAATGATGGTTTAAGTGATGGGTGGTTTATGCGATGAGTGGTTTAAACGATGATTAGTTTAAGTGTCTCTCAAACTGATAAGATAATCTTGGTATTTACAAGGAAACTAAAATGAGTGTTTTTTTTTCTTTTTTTTTATATACATAGATTGAGGACTTGCGAATCATCAGCTTCTCATTTGATAATGTGTACTTTTACATTCACCCATCATAAAAATGATTTTATGAAAGTGTGGGCGACATAAATTAAGTTATAATGGTTTTATATATATATATATATATATATATATATATATATATATATATATATATATATATATATATATATATATATATATAGGTCAAAGCAATTCTTCTCAGCACTATTGTATGGCGATGTGAAGTATATAACTGCAAAGGACAATTAAAGACAACTTTAGATTACAGAAATGACAATAAT
>NC_090741.1:101299664-101302164 GCF_036898095.1 Palaemon carinicauda | reverse complement strand
ATAGCATCCTGCTTTTCCAACTAGGGTTGTAGCTTAGCTAGTAATAATAATAATAATAATAATAATAATAATAATAATAATAATAATAATAATATGTATACACAGTGTATATATATACATACATACATACATACATACATATATATATATATATATATATATATATATATATATATATATATATTTATATATATATTCATATGTGTGTGTAGATATATTTATATATATATAAATATATATATATATATATATATATATATATATATATATATATATATATATATATACTATATATATATATATACTATATATATATATATATATATATATATATATATATATATATATATTTATATGTGTGTAGATATATATATATATATATATATATATATATATATATATATATATATATATATATTACTGAAGGTATATTATTACTTTAATTCCTTTTCATGCTTTCTTCAATCTTTTTTTCATATCTAGTCCAATAAACACCAACAATACCTTGGTAATTTCTCATTTTTTCTCATGACACTCCTCAATTAATCAAAGTAAAATTATCTTACCTGTAGCTATTCGAAATATGTTTCCTTGTTTCAAAGACGTCTCAATACACTTAACAAGAAGAACGTGTTAAAAGAATATATCTTTCTTACGTAGTAAATGCTTAGCTGTAACTATGCGAAAACGGAGGGTCGTAGCAGCATCGTGAATGCACATGCAGTTGCCACATTAGGTTTCGATCATTTATTGTTCAAATGTGAGCGAGAAGTTGCGAATCTTCTTGGCTGTTCTACAGATTACCATAAGATATTTTATACTACCTACCGTTTCTGATATCCTCAAGCGCATAATAGCTTCAAATAAAATATCTTTGGAAGGTAATGCCGATGAATTATAAGCCAACATGGCCAAAAGAGACGTAGAGTTACTATGAAGTATTGTAAAATTTCAGCATTTTCTTAGTGAGCGTTCACTCCAGTAAGAGCTGGCGAGCCGCGACCTTCAACTAATATGGTCTTTTTATGTTGATTTTTTTATATCTTTTGATAATGGAGGTTGTTTCCTAGTTCACTTACACATGAAGTGTATATTTCTATTATTTGTATCCAATTTTGGGTACAGATTGTTTAGAACAAACCAAAAAGGGATCGGAGCTCTTAACAAACATCACAGCCATAAACTTATGCCCTGAGGACAGTTTACACCCGAGATGGAACTGACTGTAAAATCTATTTGAAGCGTTTATGAAGAAATAATGTTTTATCGTTGTTAAAATCTGGAAACTAAAGAGAGTATTTAATAAATAGCAATAAGGACAACAACAGTCATAATGATAATAGTAACAATCCGAATAATACTATTAAAAAAAAAAGAAACCTTGCACGATTTGAGATGTATGGTAGAAAACCAATTATTCGTCTCCTCATCTAAACATTTATACTACTACTACTACTACTACTACTACTACTACTACTACTACTACTACTAATAATAATAATAATAATAATAATAATAAAAATTATAATAATATAAGAGGAGTAAAATACATACAGCATGGAGCAAACTATTTCAAATTAATTTCTATATGATACCCATTTTCTATGCAAAGAATTTCCTTTAGTTATTTATTGAGGAACTATTCTAAAATAGCTCAAACATAAAAAATAAAAATCACATATTGAGAAATTTATTCCCAAGGTAGGGAGCTTCAGCCTCCATATCCATAATCAGAAATTTAGTTGCTAAAACTAATGAAATTTAGAGGAAAACTGGCGACTGTGATGATAAAATACATATCCTTTTCTTGTTGATAGTGTGTGACCATGTTTGAGCTGGGGCATTTCAGAATGATTTCAAATAATCCCTCCAAAAATTCTTCATACGGGTAAAAAAATATACTAGTATTATTATTACTACTACCAGCAAAGCTACAACCCTATTTGGAAAAGCAGGATAGTATAAGCCCTAGGGTTCCAACAGGGAAAAAACAGCCAAGTGAGGAAAGGTAATGTGCCCGAGTGTACCCTCAAGCAAGAGAACACTCCCTCAAGAGTTTGGAAGACCAAGTACAGGAGCTATGGCACTACCCAAGACAACAGAACAATGGTTTGATTTTGTGGTGTCCTTCTCCTGGAAAAACTGCTTACCATAGCTAAAGAGTGATTTTTATCCTTACCAAGAGGAAAGTAGCCACTGAGCAACTACAGCGCAGTAGTTAACCCCATCACATGCAAAGGTCCGTGGTACAATACCTTTCCTGAACCCAGACAAGACACAAATCATTGCTGCTGAACAACAATTGTTTGCTCTGGACAAACAAATACGATAGACATGGTCCGAGTATGGAAAGGACATATTCGTAGACACTGTAGACTTCTTATAGAAATGCCTACCCTAAGATCAATATCAACATTACTACGGGACAGTAGCTTGATCAGTGCACTTGTAGAAGCAGAGTTGGCTTCATTTGGCACAGCAGTCTGCATTCAGTGTCACC
>NC_090741.1:101279664-101289664 GCF_036898095.1 Palaemon carinicauda | reverse complement strand
ATAATCTCCACAGAAAGAAGTTTGACAACAATGGGATGATACGTCATCTTATCTGATCTAGATGGATAAAATTTGCAAGAAAGGTAGCTTATTACTTTAAATATTATTATACTAATTCATACAAACTCATTGATATAGTTAATATGATAAAACTACTTCTGTGGAGGAAAAAAATCACATTTAAACATATATTCATAGAAACTGGGAAATACATTAGAATACGAATACTGTCTCGTAAAACTAAGGATACTTTTATTCAAGGGGAATAAATGTCAATTTTTGACATTCTCCCCAAGAAGAATCATAATTAGAAATAATGCAACTGTACCCAAAATTCTAAATCAAAACATACACTTAGAGTACATCCATAGAAATTAAATCCTTTCTCTCTTGATTACAGCAGATTGCTGCTGCACGCCGAGGTCTTGCATCATTCAGAGGCACACTATCTGGCTCCTGAGTTTCAACACTATCAAATTCCCTCTCAGGTGCCTCCATAATTTCTTTCAAGAAATTATTAAATCCAACAAAATTCCGACCATTGTCAGATATAATCAGACTCGGCAGAGAATGATATGCTACAAAGCGTCGAAAAGCCAGTAGGAAATCTGAAGCATTCATGGAATGAGTCAGTTCAAAATGAACTGCCCTGCTCGTAGTACAGGTAAATAGACACACAAAGACCTTCTCCTCCAAACCATTCTCATGATCAAAAATATTAATAGCACCAGTATAATCAACTCCTATTGATTGGAACGGTCTATCATATCTCATTCTTTCTATGGGTAATGGTGGGGGAGGAGGCAAACACAACCGTTTCTTAGTTAACTTCTGACACAAAACACACTTTGACAGAATCGATTTGATTACTTGACGTGCTTTAGGTACCCAAAAGGTTTTTCTCAACAATACCAGTACAGAATTGACACCATAATGGTGATTATGTCTATGAAAATGTTCAACTATCAATACTGTTAAATAACTTCTGGAAGGCAATAACATTGGGCACTGAGTATCATAGGACATGGAAGCGTTTTTCATGCGACCCTGAGACCTTATTAGGTCTTCCTCATCAACAAATAAGTTTAACTGATTACACAAATTCTTAATATCCATGGACACTCCATGTGAATTCTTATCACAGAGGTACATTCTGGTAGTAGAAAAATGTTGCTTCTGTTCAAGGAGGACAAGTGCCTTCATTTCGTTAACAACAAACTTAGAACCTTTACTGCACTTACTAAGAAAAAGCAAAATTGGCCTCATGATACGTTTAAGCTTACTTAAATTACTGAAACGTGGGATGTCAATTAATGGGGGTGGAGGTTGTACAAACTTAGGTTCTGAGAGAATTTCATTAACATGCACAGTTTCTGTAGCTAAAGATTGGGGGTAATCACCAGTTAAAAGCCATTTTGGACCATTCCACCACAAGGAATTTTGCGATAAATCTTTACTATTACTACCTCTGGATAGAATATCAGCTGGATTATCCTTAGAGGGGGTATACTGTAGGGGAAACTTTAACTCATTAATTTCAGTGACTCTGTTTCGTACATAGGGAATTTTACTATTATTGTTCTTCACCCAACAAATAGAAACCATGGAGTCACTCCAGAGATTACAAGAACTCAATCTTAAATCCTCATTCTGCATTAATATTCCAGCAAGTTTCGCACCCAAGGACAAGGCTGTCAATTCCAGACGCGGAATAGTCTGTTTAGGGTTTGGTGCCACTTTACACTTACTGACCAGTAAATTGCTTACACTTCTCTTGGAATCAGTCACATAGGCAGCAGCTCCATATGCCTTGTTAGAGGCATCACAAAATACATGTAAGTGGGAACATTCAGGATGTACAACAAACCTAGGAAACCTTAAACTTTCTACATTTCTAAAACACTTACAAATTTCTTCAAACCTTGAACATAATGATTCTGGCAAAGGGTCATCCCACCCGTAGTTACTCCACAAACATTTCAGAAAATATTTACCTCTCACCTGTATTGGTGACAATAATCCTAGAGGATCAAACATCCGAGCTACTACTGATAAAACCTTTCGTTTGGTTAAAGGTCCTTTATGCTCACAATTTACTTCCTTTAGTGACATCTCATCTTGTGCTAGATACCACTCTAAACCCAAAACGTTTACTCTTTCTTTGCTTATGTCTATGGTTCTGTTGAACTCTGAATCATTACTGACCCATTCTTGTAGAGGCATATTAGCGTCTTCAAGAATCTCACTTATTACTGGATACTCATCCTTCAAGACTGACACATCCTTGTAAGTTTTACTGAAATTATCTACATAGAAATTCTTCATCAGAGATAATGCAAGAGGATTATCATGTAAAGATAAATGATGCAAGAGGGTTTGCTGCAAGAGAAAGGGTGAGCACGTAGCTCCAAAACAAACTACACAAAACCTGTAAGTTACAGTTGACTTCAAATCTGAGGGATCATTTATCCATAGAAATCTGCAATAATCACGACAATCAGGTGAAATGCCTATCCTTAAAAAGGCTTTACTGATATCTGAAATCACAGCTACTGGGTTTGTACGGAAACTCAACAGGGCATCGAAAAGTTTAGTAGTTAATGAAGGACCAGTTAATAAACAATCATTTAAGGAAAGTTCTCCTTTAGTCTTTGAAGAAGCATTAAAAACTATTCGAATGGGAGTAGTTTCGGAATCCTTCAATACAGCATGATGGGGTAAATAATGCCCGATAATAGGGGAACCTGCAGGAATTAATTCTATAAACCCAGACTGAACGTAATCTTTGACAATCTTATCATATTTAGCATACAAGGAGGGGTCAGATTCAAATCTATGTAACAAGGAATTTAATTGACCAATGGCTATTCTATAGTTAACAGGCGGTCTACTTTCGTCTTTAAATGGTAAGGACACTTCATATTTATTGTCAACCCTTTTAACTTTATCCTTAAAACACTTAACTGATTCTCTTTCTTCAGGACTAATTTCAGATTGACGAATACCAACACTTTCTAAATCCCATAATCTTCTAACTTCACAACAAGAATTAATAGGAATTTCCTCTACTTCTATTCTGGAACAACATACATTTGATGTAGTAATCTAATTAGATTCTACGCCGTCATAAGACCAACTAGGAAGGGGTCCAAAAATTAGTGCACCACCAGAACTATTCAATATCTGTATTCCAGAGCAAATTTGACTGTTCTGAATGAATTTTCCATAATAATCAGCACCAATGACTAATTCTATACCATTTACTTCATCTGAATTTAAATCATTATCTGCTAATTTTATGCCTTTACTCGTCAAGAACGCAGCTGACTTACATAATCCTGGAGAATAAATTCTGGAATTAATTCTATCGAATGCAATGGCATTAATGACAGTACGAATTTTACCTAGTCTCACCACAACTCTTACTATATCACAATCAACTTCCATGGCATCACTGCCAAATGGTTTTACCTTTAAGGCTACTGTTGCTATGGACGATAGATTAAGCTTATGGGCTAATTCCGTTGCAATAAACGTTCTTTGCGCACCAGAATCAAAGAGTGCTCTCTCAAAGGAACGATGTCCATTGCCTGTCACAATTACGCTAGCAGTAGGAAGAGCAGTCGAAACAGAAATCTTATTATTCTGAGAATGATCAATTCCCAAAGAAGCAGCCATAACTACGGGGGAATCACCTTTACTAACAGCACCTTTAGGATCCTTATGAGAATTCCCATTAACATTTGATTGACTAACAGCACCTTTGGGATCCTTATTAGGACACCCAAAGTTAACATTTGATTTACTAACATTAGTACTATTTACACTCAACTTTGGTGAAGCAGGATTTACAGGGTCTTATGTTTTCTTACAAATCATCGGGTAATGAGGACCATCACATATATTACATTTAGGCTTATTCCTACATTCAGAGAATAAATGACCTCCTTTGAGGCAAGCAAAACACAATCTTAAACATTTAACTCTGTCCCTTCTACTATCAACGGATTTGAAAGTCTTACAATCGCGAGAAGCATGGTTCAATGAGCAAAACACAAAATTATAGTAAGGACTACTATTACTAGGTTTACTGTTACTTGGTTGTGCTCTCTGCACGTTAGGCACATTTGAGGGAATTACTTTAGAATAGTTGCCCTGATCCCGTTTTCTTTTATTAGAATTCTCACCTTCGTGACAAAATTCCATCAATTTACAAACACATTTCAAACCTGAGGAAATTTGCTTTAAATCAAGAGACATACTATTATGTTTATCAGCTATAGCCTTACGCGTTTCAGGTAATAATTTCTCGCAAATTCTACTAGAGAAAATGGGGTTCATGGCTTCTACATTTAAATTCAATGTTTTCATCTGTAAAATAATTTTTTCATAATCCAATTTAAAAGTGTTCAAATCCTCTATTGAATGACTGGGAGGGACTAAATGTGTTAATTTGGACATGAGTCTACGTTTCAAGTTTTCCTTATTATCATACTTCTCCTTAAGGGTCTGAATAGCAACCGAATAATTGGCATTAGTGACAGGCAAACCTTCTATGGCTATGAGGGTGTTGTCCCTTAAACTAGCTCTGAGTATAGAAAACTTAATTACATCGGAAATATCCCTACGATCGTGAACCAAACTGTTGAATATATCCCAAAATACAAGCCATTGTTCTTCCCCACCGCTAAATTCAGGTATCCTAATTTCTGGGAGTTTAGGGGGAGGGACAGGATTAACGGGAGCCGGAGGAGGCAAAATGGGCCGTTGATTTCTATCTCTAGCGTCAATCTCGCTCATAGTTTGCTGAGTAGCAGCAATAGCTTTCCTTACACATCTGGTTATTGCTCTATAACTTCTACATAACTTGTCATATTCACTATCCTGTGAAATAATCGTCACATTCTGTGACTAACAATCTTCAAAACGTCGTAGTCCCTCAGTAAGAGAACGTTCATACATTACAAGAGTCAATTTTGGTGTATCAGTATCACCAATGCAGCTCCCTGACTCGTCGAGCAAATCTTGTAAGGAAATAATTTCCCCTTCAATAACTACCTTAATCTTGGACTCCATTATCTCGTTAATGAATCAATAACAAACTTGAACAATATCAGAAAATATATGGCAAATTATCTAACCCTGATTCAAATATAACATGCACTAAATGCTAGACAATTTGACCACGTGCTCTTAAATATATCTGGTCACGAAACCTAAGTTAAAAAAAAATGGCAACGAAATTCAACAAAATTTCTTCACAGAGTAATTAACGAACAAATAATGTTCCATAAAACAGATTACTTGGTAAAACACTCCAAGTAATTCAATACTTTACCCTGCTCACCAAATAACTTTGGACACGTGCCAGCTACACTAGAATGACTTTGACGCCGACCATCAACCACGTGAACTTTATTGCAATTTATCTTTAACATCCAAAAAAATTCTTTGTGAATCGTTATGGCATCCGGTTCGTTCGAAGGACCAGAAAATGTGGTGAAACACTGGGGAATTTACAACCACATATGATTACTTTCGTTAAATTGTAACCCCTCGTGCACCAACTTCGCACGAGGCCAAGTTACATAACTGAGAAACACACTTACTTAAGAGACAACTGCCATTTACCGTTGATTCAAACTATATTTCCTGCACCAATTCTTTTGGGGGTGATGCCACACGGGTTCACAAGGACTCAATTAAAAAGTTTGACATATATTTAATATCTAAAGTACACAAACAAAATCATCAGAGTTACGTTAACGAGCGAACATTAACATTACCACAAATGAACAAAATTTACGTTACTTGATAAAAATTAAACAAATATCAAACGGGGTTACAGAGTATTCTTATAAGAATATTGCTGCAATGATGCGATGGTTCACGAGGTGATGATGGTCGGATTCAGGAGAATATCTTCTAATTACTTGCCTTTTGGAGTCAGCTGGTAGAAACCCACCCGTGTCACATTTCCACCCTAGAAGAGAACTCGGGAGGAGTACAATGTTGTCACATTTACAAATTTGCAAGGGTTACGTAACAAACATCAAGTGATTTAATTGTAACCCAACATACAAAAAAAAAAAAAAAAAGAAGGGGGGGGGTTTCGTCCAAAAGGCAAGTTTAATTTACTGGCATGTGCCCTTACAATAATCAAACAATATATATATATAATCTCCACAGAAAGAAGTTTGACAACAATGGGATGATACGTCATCTTATCTGATCTAGATGGATAAAATTTGCAAGAAAGGTAGCTTATTACTTTAAATATTATTATACTAATTCATACAAACTCATTGATATAGTTAATATGATAAAACTACTTCTGTGGAGGAAAAAAAATCACATTTAAACATATATTCATAGAAACTGGGAAATACATTAGATAACGAATACTGTACTCGTAAAACTAAGGATACTTTTATTCAAGGGGAATAAATGTCAATTTTTGACAATAATAATAATAATCTTAAATCTCACCCTGTAATACAATACAAAATTACCATAATAATAATAATAATAATAATAATAATAATTATAATAATAATAAGGGTAGTTTGTAGCGCTCCGGCCACCTCCCCATATTTTGTTTATTATCGCTCCCATTGTTATCTTGTATAGAATAAGATCGTTTGGAAATGGTCTACGGATCTTAAATATGTGCTTAAACGCACACTTTTATGTTTTTTGCTGAAAACCCTAAATTACCTGAAAATTTATGTGGCTCGAGTTCTTACTCCGGCCACGAATCTTCTCGCTCCCGTAGTTCAAAAAACTAGTTGTAGTTGGCGTTACGATAGCGATAGCACCGCTGTAGTGGCAAATTACCGAACTAATCGCGGCCGCGGTACTTTTGAAATGACCCAATGAGACCCCACTTGACCTGCGGATTAGCCTAAGGGCATTTTTTTGCCCAATCAGAATTCAAGAATTCAAAAATCTCGATCATACCATACCTCACACGAAGCACGCTCGTTCTTTCTAGTGCAGACACCATGTCGTCCGGTGCTACATCTCGTGTTTCTGAAGATATAATTAAGTTCGACCAAATTAACGACCCTACTTTTTTTCAAGTGTTCAGTTTCATGGCCACTAACAATTTCAGTGATTATTTGTATTTCAAAGGCCTGTTAGGTGATTTTTCCGGTGTGTGTTCTAGTTGCAATATCGGCGAAGTCACTAAGAAGTACGACGGCAAATCAAGAAACGGTGAAAACACGTACTTTTGGCGGTGTAATTATCACAAGTGCCGGAAAAAGATTAGTTTGAAACGAGACAGTTTTTTTGAAAACTCCCAGTTGTCGTGCCAGGATATTTTTATCCTCATCTGTGGTTTTGTTTATAAATTTCCCCAATACACCATTCGTCAGACGTATAAAAAGTTTGCCTCTCATACTCCCGTGGATTGGTACAACTTTTGCCGGGACGTGTGTTCCGATATTCTTTTGATAGACAATAAGAAGATTGGCGGTCCTGGTCACGTGGTGGAGATAGATGAGAGCAAGTTTGGCAAACGGAAGTATAACCGGGGGGATTAGGTCGACGGTGCTTGGGTGTTTGGAGGGATTGATCGGCAAACACGTGAGACGTTTTTCCAGGTTGTCAAGGAGCGTTCGGCTGAGACGTTGATTCCTATATTATTAGAATTCGTCCATCCCGAAACTACTATTATTTCGGATTGTTGGAAGGCTTATACAGTAATAATATAAAGAATCAATTTTTTCAGCATCGCACAGTTAATCATAGCATTCACTTTGTGAGCCCGGACGATCGCAGTGTACATACTAACTCTATAGAATCGCAGTGGCACGTTTTGAAAAGGACTGTCATACCTGCTTTCGGCACACGGAAACACATGTATGACAGTTATTTTTCAAATTACTGTGTTCGCAAGCGATATCTAGAGGGATCAGAGTGTAAACTGAAGGCATTCTTGAAATTAATCAGTCGTGTTTACCCTCTCAAAACTTGCCAAACCCCATCAACAACGGCCGCTACACACACTTCTCCTGGACCATCCATATCTCCCGGTCCATCCCGCCCATCGAAAGTCAGAAAGAAGATCGGAATTCAGCGATTACGAATATTGATCATGTAAGTACACATGGATTTCAGTATTTAACTATGTAGTTAATGTTATTGTTGTGTAAGGGGGGGGGTACCGGGGGGCGCAGCCCCCCCCCCGGGTAAGGACATGGCTTTTAGTATAGGTTAGGTGGGTTTTTTAAGTTAGCTTCTCCCGTCGTACTCGTAGGTAAGGACACGGCTTTTAGCATAGGTTAGGTGGGTTTTTTAAGTTAGCTTCTCCCGTCGTACTCGTAGGCAAGGAAACTGTTGTGTAAGGGGGGGGGGGGGAGTGTCGGGGGGGGGGCTTTGCCCCCCTGGGTAAGGATACGGCTTTTAGCATAGGTTAGGTGGGTTTTTTAAGTTAGCTTCTCCCGCCAAAATCGTTTTTAGAACGACGGCCACAGTTCAGGATATTCCCGTTTTCTACGAGTTCGATTTTAGAACGGCGGCCACAGTCCACCCCACTTTATAATATTCCCATTTTCTATGGTTGAAAACGGACCTGGCCGTCACCCTACAAAGGCTCCAATAATAATAATAATAATAGTAATAATAATAATAATTGTGAAGAAAGAAGACACCTAGTGCTTTTGGAGATGTATGTTACGAATTCGGTAAGAACTTATTCCGTTTCCTCGTTTATACGTTCTGATTATCTTGGGAGTTTTATGACCTTATGTAATATTTTCCTTAGTAATAATAATAATAATAATAATAATAATAATAATCGAAGAGGAATTAAATTTAGTATAGTATAATATTGTATTTCAAATATATTTGTATACCATAGCAGTCATTTTCTATGTAATGTTGAGTTTTCTTTAACTATTTCACGCAAAACTAAACTAAAACAACCCACGCTATTTTTTTCCTATTATTATTATTATTATCATTATTATTATTATTATTATTATTATTATTATTATTATTATTATTATTATTATTAGCCAAGCTACAACCCTAGGTGGAAAAGCAAGATGCTATAAGCCCAAGGGCTCCAATAGGGAAAAATAGCCCAGTGAAGAAAGGAAATAAGGAAATAAATAAATGGGTATTATTGTAGTGTATTACAGGGCAATGAAACTTAGTAAAAAAAAAACTACTTTATCATATATAAACTATTAACAACGTTAAAAAGAGATGTGTCATATAAAAACTATAAAAAGACTCATGTCAGTCAGGTCAACATAAAAAAAAAAAAAAAAAAAAATGCTCCAACTTTGAACTTTTGAAGTTCTACTGATTCAACTACCCGATTAGGAAGATCATTCCACAACTTGGTAACAGCTGAAATAAAACTTCTAGAATACTGTGTAGTATTGAGCATCATGATGGAGAAGGACTGACTATTAGAATTAACTGCCTGCCTAGTAGGCTATTACAAACAGGATAAAACTGTCCAGGGAGATCTAAATGTAAAGGATGGTCAGAGTTATGAAAAATCTTATGCAACATGCATATTGAACTCATTGAACGACGGTGCCAGAGATTAATATCTAGATACGGAATAAGAAATTTAATAGACCGTAAGTTTCTGTCTAACAAATTAAAATGAGAATCAGCAGCTGAACACCAGACAGGAGAACAATACTCAAAACTAGGTAGAATGAAAGAATTAAAACACTTCTTCAGAATAGATTGATCACCGAAAATCTTGAAAGACTTTCTCAATAAGCCAATTTTTGTGCAATTGAAGAAGACACAGACCTAATGTGTTTCTCAAAAGTAAATTTGCTGTCAAGAATCACACCTAAAATTTTAAAAGAGTCATACATATTTAAAGAAACATTATCAATACTGAGATCCGGATGTCGAGGAGCCATATTGCCAAGGTGAGGAGCTGCAGTCTAATTAATCAGATATCCAGTTGTTAAAAATAATTAAATTTAAAAGAAAAATGTACCAGCTGGCTGCTGTGACGATA
>NC_090741.1:101267164-101272164 GCF_036898095.1 Palaemon carinicauda | reverse complement strand
CTTATTTCTTCTACATTTGTCCACCTGAAAAAGAAACAGTACAAGTGAATCTCCATCAAGGAACAAAGCATACTAAAGCAAGTCAGACTTATCCCCTCTGCTGAGTCTATTTTGTAGAATATACCATAGTTATCCAGAATAGATTGGGAATATACGCCATTATGTTGTTTTCCTGCTGCCATCGTCTTTTTCTTTTGAATTTTCTAATTTTATATATTTTTTTTTTGTATTTTCTCTCCATCATTGGGGAAAACTCTTCAGACAGCACATAATACCAGAAGAGGTCAGACTTGTTTCTTCTGCATTTGTCCACCTGACAAAGAAACAGTACAAGTGAATCTTCATCAAAGAACAAAGCATACTAAAGGAAGTCAGACTGCATTTGTCCACATGAAAAAGAAACATTACAAGTGAATTTTCCTCTTTGCAGAGTCCATCTCGTAGAATATCTCTCATCATCGTCCTGAATAGAGTAGGAAAAGCTCCCATCTCGTTGTTTTCTTGCTACCATATTCTTCTCTCTTGGTTTTTTTTTATTTTTTTTCATTTTTTTTTATTTTTTTTCCAGGTGCTAGTGGTGGTACTCCTTACTCTGTGTGAGAATTCTCCACAATTTCATCTTCTATTCCCAGCCTCTGTCTTCTTTCCTTGGCTTTTTTCCTTAAGTCACCAAAATCAATTCCAGCCATCAAAGCAGCTGGTCCCTGTGGAAGAAGAGGGTTGAATTTTGGTGCTGTTGCTTGAATAGTAGGTTTGACATTTGGTGGTAGTGGAGGGGGTGGTTGTTGACGAGTAGGTTTGAAATTTGGTGGTGGTGGTGGTGGTGGTAGTGGTGGAATAGGTTTGAATTTTGGTGTTGATGGTGGAGTTGGAGCAATTGGTGTTATTGTTGGGGCTGCTAGTGGTGATAATTTCTCAACCTCTGTGTGAGAATTCTCCACAATTTTATCTTCTATTCCCAGCCTCTGTCTTCTTTCCTTGGCTTTTTTCCTTAAGTCACCAAAATCAATTCCAGCCATCAAAGCAGCTGGTCCCTGTGGAAGAAGAGGGTTGAATTTTGGTGCTGTTGGTTGAATAGTAGGTTTGACATTTGGTGGTGGTGGAGGTGGTGGTGGGGGTGGTGGTGGTGGAATAGTAGCTGTAAGTGAGCAGGTATCCTTTTCACACAATCCTTCTTTGATTGGAGTTTTGGATTGGTTTTCATGTTGCTTCTCCACCTTTTTATGTACCCTCATATGGCTTACCAGGCCACTCTTGGACTTGCATACTTTGCCACATAATGGGCATGTAAAATTAGGTTTGTCAGTTTCTGCTTTTGCGTTGGTAGCACTAGATGGTACAGAGGAAGGTGGTTGCACTAAAGCAGCTACCTCCTCCACTTTGATGCTACTGTTATGTGCTTGAGCCTCTGTTGAACTGGTGCCAGTAATATGTTGTTCAGAAGACAAGGTAACCTTTTCATGTCTTTCGTGTCTTTCGCTGATGAGAGATGTAGAAGTCTCTGCATGCTGCTTCTGTTCCACCTTCTTATGTACCCTCATATAGCTCACCAGGCCACTCTTGGACCTACATACTTTGCCACATAATGGGCATTTAAAATTAGGTTTGTCAGTTTCTGCTTTTGAGTTGGTAACACTAGATGGTACAGAGGAAGGTGGTTGCACTAAAACATCTGGCTCCTCCACTTTGATGCTACTGTTATGTGCTTGAGCCTCTGTTGAACTGGTGCCAGTAATATGTTGTTTAGAAGATAAGGTAACCTTTTCATGTCTTTCGCTGATGAGAGATGTGGAAGTCTCTGCATGCTACTTCTGTTCCACCTTTTTTTGCACCTTCATATGGTTTGCCAGGCCAGTCTTGGACTTGCATACTTTGCCGCATATTTTACATGTAAAATTGGGTTTGTCAGTTGCTGCATTTGCATTAGTAATAACAGATCCATTGGCAATAAGCTGTGGACCATATACAGTTGAGCCGGTATTATTTTGACCTACCTTTGTGGTGGGAGATTTGGATGGTTTTAAGAGTTTGTCTCGTGCAAACTTTAATTTGCTCAGTTGTTGTGTCCGATTTCATTTCGTCAATTTCAGAACTCTCGTTGATTAGACATCTCTTCCTAAACATCAGTTGGCTTTCTTTCCTTCCCGTTGGGGCCTCTAAAATCTGCTTCTCGTTAATTTGATTTCGCTTTTTCGAATTAATCATATCATCCGATTTCGAAGCAATTTTTAGCCCCTTTTGGATTTTCTTAATAAAGCATAAAATCTCAATTTCTTGAGATCCACAATATAAAAAGTTATCACAATTGGTATTAACACGATTCATTATGTAATGCAGTAATACTACACCGAAAGAGGGTACAATTGACAAAAAAAAAGGTAGAGCCTGGAAGTCTTCAAGAACTCCTGGAGGTCTTCAAGAACTCCTGAAGGTCTTCAAGAACTCCTGGAGACAGGTGAAGTAAAGCCTGGGAGTCTTCAAGAATTCCTGGAGACAGTTCAGGACTCTGCCCTGCTCCAACCAGTTGGAACTTGATTACAGATGTAGAGAGAGAGAGAGAGAGAGAGAGAGAGAGAGAGAGAGAGAGAGAGAGAGAGAGAGAGAGTTCGTGCTCTAGAAAGGAAGAAGAGAACCTCAGCCAATTTTTCAGTATAATCATCGCAGAAGAAAATAAAACAAAATAAAATGCTTTTACTTTATTAGAAAAAAAGGTTGATATTAATGAAAACATTATCTTCACGTTTCTCCTTTTAACATTCAGTTTTGGGACTTGATTCGAATCACTTTTTTTACGCAATTTCTTCGGGACTTCATTGGTCGAAAGATGTTGTTGATGAAATCTTGCGAAAGAGTCTGGACATATCAGGAAGACGGAGGACGGCTAGGATGCTGGTCGGATGACAGCAGGATGACGAAAGAGGCAGGAATGAGTCAAAAGCTCAGTCGGAAACAGGCCGAGAGAAGGTTGTGACTCAAAGACAGGTTGAAAGTAACTGAGTAATTTATTATAGAACACTCTCCTTTATATACAAAACCTCAAGGCAACAGGAAACTTCATGTTCGTAAACAGACAATGTTACAGAGGAAAAACGCAGACATGTTTATTCTGGTTCTTTTTAGTGCGAGGGAAGAGCAAAGATAAAAGCATAATATTTAAAAAATAAATCATGTACGATCGTGTGACACATGGTTGGTACATGGCTACCCCCCTAAAAATGACATACTGTACATGTTAAATAGGGCGCCTCGATCTAGAGAGGTGAACTGTAGGCGGGTCATCTGGCAGAAGATAAGCAGTTTTTAGACAATCAATGGAGACCCAGTCTTCTTTGCCACGAATGTTTAGTAGGAATGCTTTCGGACTGCGTCGAATCACAAGGAAAGGGCCCGTGTAAGGGGACGTTAGCTGTGGGTTGCTAGTGTCGTTGGGCATGAAGACGTGCGTTGCAGAGTGCAAGTCTGTTGGTATGTGATGCTTCGCTGGGGGCTTGTAAGTCTGGCGGCATGGAGTAAATTTTCCCACGACGTGACGTATGCGCTGGAGATCGTCGGAGGAGGTTGTAGAAGGAAAAAAATTCGGCAGGGACGACCAACGGGTCGCCATACACCATTTCAGCTGACGAGATGTCGAGGGCGTTTTTGGGAGTGGTCCTTCGTCCCAGGAGGACCCAGGGAAGCTGAGTAAACCAGTTGCAATCCTTGCAGCGGGACATCAAAGCTTCCTTGAGGGTGCGATGAAAACGTTCAACCATTCCATTGGCAGCGGGGTTGTAGGCCATTGTCTGTTGTAGGGTGATGCCCGGGAGATTTGCTAATAATGTCCACAATTGAGAGCTAAAAGTGGTTCCCCTGTAAGAAGTAATATGCTCAGGGATACTAAATCTTGCAATCCATACAGAGAGTAAGGCAGATGTACATGCGACGGACGTTGCAGTTTCCATGGGAATGGCTTCAGGCCAAAGAGTGGAGCGGTCGATGACGGTAAACAGGTAATGATGTCCTTGTGATGTGGGTAGGGGGCCTACAACGTCGACGTGAATGTGTGCGAAACGACGCTGAGGTTGAGGAAAGGTGGCCACTCCTGAATCCGTGTGTCGATGTACTTTGGAAGTTTGGCAAGAAGTACAGGCGCGGACCTAATCCTTAGCATCCTTAGAAATGCCGTGCCAAATGAACTTTGCCTTCAGCAGCTGTGCAATAGAACGGCACGAGGGACGTGAAAGGCCGTGAATGAAATCAAACACCTGCCGGCGCATGGGAGCAGGAATCCAAGGTCGCGGTCTACCAGTACTGACGTCACAGAGGAGGGTGGTGTTGGAGTCTTCGAGGGGGAAGTCTTCCCAACGGAAGGACGTGCAGGATGTCCTACATGCTTGATACTCTGGATCCTGTCGTTGGGCTTCAGCCAGGGCGTTGTAATCCAATCCCAGTTGAACGGCAGCTAACGTGATTCTTGACAGGGCATCGGCAACGGGATTCATTTTCCCAGGGACGTATTGAAGGGCGCAATTATATTCAGCCACGGCGGACAGATGTCGGCGTTGCTGGGCGGACCAGGCGTCAGACTGTCGAGTAAAGGCGTGCACCAGAGGCATGTGGTCTGTGCGAATGACGAAGGGCGTGCCTTCTAGGAAATGGCGAAAGTGACGGACAGCCAAGTGCACCACCAGCAATTCTCGATCGAAGGTGAAATAACCTGGTACTGCCTTGGACAGTTTTCTGCTGAAGAAGGCCAAAGGGCGGGGCGAGCCGTTGACCACCTGCTCGAGTACTGCACCAATAGCGACGTCGCTGGCATTGGTGGAGAAAAGGAGAGGGGCATGTGGAATAGGAAAAGTGAGAGCCGCAGCAGTTGATAGGGCCTTCTTTGCATTGCAGAAGGCTGCTTCTTGAAGGGGACCCCACTTCAGGTCCTTTAGCTTGCCCTTGAGGGAGGCGTAGAAGGGAGCAAGAGTGGCGGCAATGGCGGGCAGAAAACGGTGATAATAGTTGATCATGCC
>NC_090741.1:101252164-101262164 GCF_036898095.1 Palaemon carinicauda | reverse complement strand
GAGAAAAAGAGGAGTATCTATAGCAGCAAGGGATATATATGAAGGGTTTACGGATTCAAGTCTGCTATATGGAAGCGAGGTGCACATGTGAATATGGATGAGGCACAATAGTTTGGCGTTATTGAGAGGAATAATTTGCATAGTATATGTGGAGGGAGAAGATAGGAAAGGGTTAGAAATTTATAGATATGTAGATGTTATAAATAAGGCAGATGGGGAAGTTCTGAGATGGGATGGTACAGTGGAGTAGATTCGTGAAAGATGCGGTGAAATAAGAGTAAAAGTTTCGAAGATTTGAAAGGAAGGAAGCAAGATAGATAAATCTCGTGCGAGACGTATTGATACTCTAGAGGTATGTGAGTTAGTGTAAATAAAGGTGAATAGCGCAGTAAAGGTGAGAGCGTTCTGATGATGCAGAACCAAGGCTCTGCAGTTAAAGTAATAACGTATGAGTGACAGTGAATGTTTTTTTTTTAATTGTAAAATCCAGCCTCCTATGGAAAACGTATACATACATACACGCACACACACACTATATATATATATACATATATATATATATATATATATATATATATATATATATATATATATATATATATATATATATATATACATATTCATTAAATACTAAAGGAATTATACATTAACTATTTTAAAGCAACACTGTTCTAATTTTGTCATTGGCCAAAAGGATGGAAATCCGAAGACGAGAAGAGATACAGAAAACTAAAAAGGAGTTGTCTTATAATAGTTAATGCTACCAGGGCTCTAGCATTGAATAAAAAGTGTTTAAGAGAAAGACTATGCACATAGAGTGTGTGTATATGTATATATACATATATATATATATATATATATATATATATATATATATATATATATATATATATATATATATATATATACATATACATTTATATATATAATATATGTATATATATACATATATACATATACATTTATATATATATATAATATATATATATATATATATATATATATATATATATATATATCAAATAATAACTGCATAAATAATTTCAATGAATAGGAATAATCTTACTAAGATAAACAATTTTCTTACTCAATGTTTCAAAAACAAACTTCTTTGCAGCGAAAATCCCAAATTGAAGTCTTATCAAAATTCATTACACGAAGATAACGAATTTGGGTATTATACCAGTAATCTTCTCAAAGATTATTCTAGTCAGGGCATTTTATCTCTTTATAGCTATAGCTGATCAAAGTCTTATACAGAATTGTATTCATTTGCTAAAGTTTTAACCTTCGGTGGTTAAACACTCAGTCGAGTTCCATACATTGCTTGGTGCACTTGAAGAAAATACTTTGAGAACAGGGTTTCTGACCACCTAGAACTGTCTTTGAAACCTAACCTTCTGTTAAGGATTCTGAAGCCTGGATACCTTTTCAGAAGGACTTAAAAAAACCGCATACCTAACCTATTTGCAAGGAGTTTCAAACCAGCATAACTGATCTTTCTGCGAGGACATTGAAGCTTGGATATCCAATCTCCTAAGAGGGCCTTTTAAACAACAAGCTTATCCCCCGAGCAAGGACTTTGAAAACAACATACTAACCTCCAGACAAGGACTTTGAAACCACTTATACGTGACTTCATAGCAAGGACTCTGAAACTAGGATACCTGTCCTCTTAACAAAAACTTTAAAACTAGTATATCTGGTCCCTTGGCAAGTATCTAAAATCAAGGATGAGTCACTTCGTACTTTCACCTTTCAAGTTCATCATTATGATCTCCTTGCTACCGTACATTTCCCCAGAATGTTTTATTTACGACTACACCAATTTTGAGGACATAATCGGCACTAGTGAGTTCGTTAACATGAAGTATGAGGAAATACCACCTACCTATAAAGTAGGCGCACCTCCCCATGGCACGGATGTAGGTGGCGCTTTTCTTCTCGGATTTACTAGAGAGACCAGCATGGAAAAAGTTGAAGTGACGAAACCGACCAATATCAACATCACAGCATCTTTCTGGTGTCATTCTAAAACTACGTCCCTCTTTCTTTATAGTAACTGTAAATGGGAGGCCTATGATTTTTGCAAAGAGAATGATAAAGGATGGCACGAAGACTCTTGGTATGTGGAGTGTGCTGTACCATTAAAGGTAAGATAATTTTGTCCTTTACTTAGGATTACTGTTTAGAAACTTTCTCAACCTTTTGCAACCTTCTTGAATGCCATGATATAAACCCTTAGGCAGTAGAGTGGTAAATATCCTCTGGGATGGTTGCAAATACCGTATAACACGATTTTGAGCAAATTTACCAATTGGATTCTCTACTGCGTTTCATTATTTTCTTTAGGCCTGGGGTACATATAAACATCACATATGAAAATATGTAGAGATATCCATGAATAAATTAGGGCAAAGATTGGATTGGATAATAAAATTTAGGCCTCAAACCAAGCACTGGGGCATCAAGCCATTCAGTGCTGTATGATATTAATTGATTAATCGTATCCTTACACTCATACAATTTCGTATCATTTCAACCTGTAAAACCAATCACACCACTTTCGTACAATAACACCTAAAAGGGAAATAAGAAGGGATTGAAAATATTAAATAAATGAATTGATAAAATTAATTAAAGCTTGTGATAAATTTTTCAAGTTAAGGGTTATTACAATTTTCCCCCAGTCGTGGAATGAATGTGTCCTCTTCTGAATATTAAAAACAAGACAATCGACTAAAATATTTTAATATCAATTGCCACTTGGCGAAGAGATCATCACCAAAGCACAGAATAACCTATATTTCATTAAAAGAAACCAACAAAATCAACAACCAGATAGGGACTATGGCAGTTGAGGGTGGTTATGAAATTAATAAAGATGTAATCACTGTCTAAAGTAGAGATTACCCTCTAACTCAAGATATGACTTTCAATCATGTGGAAACAACAGAAAGATTTTTAGTGGAACAAGAAAGTTCATATACTAACTTGTGTACCTTTACCGTCTAATACGAGTTATGTCTAAGCGTCTGTGTAGTTATATTTTATTTCTAATGTGTTTAGTACATTATGTTGTCCTGCATTTCCTTGCGAAAATTTTTGGTTTAGTTCAAAGAGAAGTTCACGACCTGTAGATACTTTTACCAACAGGTATTAAAAGTAAGATTCTGCCCTTTCACACGCGCGAAAGTATCAGTGATTTCTAAAGGAAAACTGGCTACAAACGGCAGAAGCTTGGCCTTTTTAAAAAAAAGACCTGAAGATACTAAAATAAAAGGAAGAAGTAGAGAAAATGGAAAAGAGAGCATATAGTTCAACATGGTATTTTATACAGTACTATGATTCATAAGATCGAGATGTTCCAACGATAAAGAAAGAAGTCAATAAAACAAACACGACGTTCATGACCCAGGCAATTGTGCCACCAATTAATTTCCAATCAATCAATATAAAGTTGAAAGGAAACCTATATTAAAATGAATGCCTGGAGTGACCGAACAAGTAACCAACCCAAAGGTTGACTACATGAAACATTAAACAGAAATGCAATAAGAAATATAAAATTATAAAAGTTGTATGGGACAACAAATTAAACAGGAGCCTTAGAGAGAAGGCACAAGCAACTAGACTAATAAGAAACATGAATTTGTTATGGTTGATAGTCTTTTTTTAGGAGAACTAGAATGTATTCCTATGGTAAACTTAATCTGATGTTGAAGATAAGACGTTTCTGGTTATCTCTATATATTAATACCTACATGCATACATCCAACATTCTCTCTCTCTCTCTCTCTCTCTCTCTCTCTCTCTCTCTCTCTCTCTCTCTCTCTCTCTCTCTCTCTCTTTATATGTATATGTATGTATATATATATATATATATATATATATATATATATATATATAAATATATATATATATATATATATATATATATATATATATATATATATATATATATATGTGTGTGTGTGTGTCTGTGTGTGTGTGATGTGTGTGTATACATGCTGTATATACAGTGGGTCAAACTAACAAAAACAAGCGATGAGCAAATACAATAAAACCAAAAGGAAAACTGAATGAACTATGTGAATCCTGACCAGTTTCGTCATCGATTTAAGACTTAATCTGTGGACCCCTTATCCTCGTATTCTATTCGAACGAAAAACAAGCTTCATATATATTTCACTAATACAAATGTTAAGGTATTGGTATAAAAAAAATAGTAAATGATTATGCCTTAATTTGAAGAAAGGCTAATTAGGTGAAAATAAACATTCAAGAAATTAAGTTATATAAAGCATTTTTGAACAATAGTGTGTCATTTATAACTAATTGTTTGGAAATCGGCTTAAGTATTTACAATAATGCAGATTCATTAAAAAAGATCCCTGTGGTTGATGCTGCTCATCGAGTGTTATTATATTCGACTTCAACGAGGTCAATGATAGTCGAAGATCACCATTTTTTACGATGTCGAGTCTATTACAAGCTTTTGATAAGTGAAAAACATGAGATAATCCTGATTCAACCATAGAGCAGTGTCATTTGTTTTCCATATGTTATGCTTTACATCCTTAAATTTTGTGATGATATTTCATCACTCTGTAATTCAATTAGGGTGTCTTTTAAAGAAATATCTACATTGGCACCATTAACTTCAAAAGGAATTGTCACTCAATTTGATATGCCTATCACGAGATCACTAAACTGTACCAACCATATGTCACACAATCGTACACAGTTCATTTTGTGTATATATTTTGCTTGTATCTTTACTCTTCCCTCGCACTAAAAAGAACCTGAATAAACATGCCTGTTTTTCTCACCGGTAACGGTGTCGGTTTTGAACATGAAATTTCCTGTTGCATTAAGCTATTGTATATAAAGGGGAATGTTCTATAATAAACTCACTTAGTTGCTTTCATCCTGTCTTTGAGTCACAACCTTCTCTCGGCCCGTCACATTAGTGACCCCGGAAGTCGACTCACTCCTCCCGCCTTCCACCCCCCCTCGCCCCTCCATCGTTGGTACTATGGCGGACTCTACAGAAGTTAAAGCTGAGGCTTCCCCAGTGAAACTTTCATCATTCGCCGGCGGACAGGCGTTTGCTTGGTTTCAGCGCGCAGAAGACCTGTTTCGTATCAAGGGCGTGACTCGCTCAACAACCAAAGCAGATCATGTTCTCGCGGCGATACTCGAGGACACCTTCCCGGAAATATCCGACTGGCTTTGTGAACAAGGAGACACCCCAATACCGTATGACGCCTTCAAAACATATCTTCTGCAGCAGTACTCGCCATCGCCAGCCGCCCGTATAGCAAAGCTTTTTCAGCTCTCGCAACAACCGTTGGGGGACCAAATGGCTTCGCTCCCTCTCTGAAAAATGACCAGTATAGCTCACCTGCAACCTGCCGCAGATGGCTCTCCTCGTGAAGTGAACCTACTTCGTGCCCTTTGGATATGCCGTTTACTCGGACCTATACGCGCTGCCATACCCGATATCGATAGTTTACCCATAAATGACCTGATGACCAAACCCGACGCCCTTATGGACAGCCACATCAAGACCTCCATCAACGCCTCCACCTCTGCTGAACGTGCTGAAGCAGCGTCAAAGCCACCCACCACACACCACTCGCTCGCACCCCAACCAACGACTTCTACAGCCACTTACTACCTCCCATCCGTCACAGTTTTGCTACTACCACTTCAGATACGGGGCAACCGCAAAGAAATGTACCAAGGATTGTCAGTGGCCAAAAAACGTGTAAGTAGGTCATTGCTCATGGCGGTGGCCTCCCGTTTTTCTAATCTTTTCTTTTTACATGATGCAGAACGGGCGTGCGATTTTTGGTAGACACGGGTGCTTGTCGTTCTCTTTTGCCAAGGGAACTCTTCAGGACAAGACGTAGTCTGTGTACGTCTGCCGACGTCTGCTTGGTAGCTGCCAACGGATTTGCGATACCCACGTACGGTTATGAGAACCTCACATTATCGTTTGGAAACAGTAAATTTCATTGGAAGTTTCTCGTTGCTGACGTCACATTGCCAATCCTCGGTGTGGATTTCCTCTCTCATTTCCACCTACTGGTCGATGTCGCCCACCGACGATTGGTCAACGCAGACTCGTATTTGTCAGCACCTTTTCACCCCGCCCCCTCCAACCTCGCTCTCCACATCAGCGCACCCACGGATGACTACGCTCAAATCCTCAAGTCGTACCCGGAAATTTTCCATCCAAAACTTCGCCAAACGCCCACGGCTCCTGCCAAGCACGATATCTATCACCATATCAAGACGAAGGGATCCCCAGTCTTCGCAAAATTCAGACGTCTGGCACCGGAACCATTGGCTGCCGCCAAACAGACGTTCGCCGAAATGGAGGAAATGGGCCTTTGCCAAAAGGCCTCCAGCCCATGGTCGTCACCCTTACACATCGTTCTGAAGAAAGACGGCTCCCTCCGTCCATGCGGGGATGACAGGGGCCTGAACATGCAAACAGAACCGGATCACTACCCCTTCCCAAATATTGCCGACGTGACCTCCTACATGCACAAAGCGAAGGTTTTCTCTACGCTCGACCTCGTGAAGGGGTATTATCAGGTGCCTATGAACCCAGAAGACATCACCAAGACCACCATCACCACTCCGTTTGGTACATACACCTTCAATTACTCCTGTTTTGGCCTTCGTAATGCCGGGGCCATGTTTCAACGTCTCATGGATGGCATCTTAGGGAACCTCACCTTCTGTGTATGTTACGTGGATGACATACTTGTGTTCTCCTCCTCAAAAGTGGAACACCTCCGTCACCTGCGCATTGTGCTCGACTGCCTGCAACAAAACGGCCTTGTAGTCCGGTACGACAAGTGTACCTTTGGCGCCAACAAAGTGTCATTCTTAGGGCACTGCATCACTCCTGCAGGAGTCCATCCCCTCTCTGAGAAGGTAGCAGCCGTTCAGGACTTCCCTGCGCTCTCGCCCGTTAAAGATCTACAGGAATTCTTGGGCATGATCAACTATTATCACCGTTTTCTGCCAGCCGTTATCGCCAGCCTTGCTCCCATCTACGCCTCCCTCAAGGGCAAGCCAAAGGACCTGAAGTGGGGTCCCCTTCAAAAAGCGGCCTTCTGTAATGCAAAGAAGGCCCTATCAACTGCTGCGGCTCTCACTTTTCCTATCCCACATGCCCCTCTCCTTCTCTCCACTGATGCCAGCGACGTCGCTATTGGTGTGGTACTCGAGCAGGTGGTCAACGGCTCGCCCCGCCCATTGGCCTTCTTCAGCAGAAAACTGTCCAAGGCAGAATCGGGTTATTCTACCTTTGATTGCGCATTGCTGGCGGTGCACTTGGCTGTCTGTCACTTTCGCCATTTCTTAGAAGGTACGCCCTTTGTCATTCGCACAGACCACATGCCTCTGGTGCACGCCTTCACTTGACAGTCTGTCGCCTGGTCCGCCCGTCAACGCCGTCATCTCTCCGCCGTGGCTGAATACAATTGCACCCTTCAATACGTCCCTGGGAAAATGAATCCCATTGTCGATGCCCTGTCAAGAAACACGTTGGCTGCCATTCAACTGGGATTGGATTACAATGCCATGGCTGAAGCCCAACGACAGGATCCAGAGTATCAAGCATGTAGGACATCCTGCACGTCCCTCCGTTGGGAAGACTTCCCCTCGAAGATTCCATCACCACCCTCCTCTGTGACGTCAGTACTGGTAGACCGCGACCTTGGATTCCTGCTCCCATACGCCTGCAGGTGTTTGATTTTATTCACGGCATTTCACATCCCTCGTGCCGTTCTACTGCACTGCTGCTGAAGACGAAGTACATTTGGCATCTAATGATGCTAAGGATTGGGTCCGCACCTGTACTTCTTGCCAAACTTCCAAAGTACATCGACACACAGATTCAGGAGTGGGCACCTTTCCTCAACCCCAGCGTCGTTTCGCACACATTCACGTCGACGTTGTAGGCCCCCTACCCACATCACAAGGACATCTTTACCTGTTTACCGTCATCGACTGCTCCACTCGTTGGCCTGAAGCCATTCCCATGGAAACTGCAACGTCCGCCTCATGTACATCTGCCTTACTCTCAGGATTGATAGCAAGATTTTGTATCACTGAACATATTACTTCTGACAGGGGTACCACTTTCACCTTTCAATTGTGGACATCAATAGCGAATCTCTTGTACATCAGACAACTGCCTACAACCCGATGCCAATGGAATGGTTGAACGTTTTCATCGTACCATCAAAGCAGCTTTGATGTCCGCTGCAAGGATTCCAACTGGTTTACTCAGCTTCCCTGGGTTCTTCTGGGACTAAGGACTACTCCTGAAGACACCCTTGAAGTCTCGGCAGCTGAAATGGTGTATGGCGACCCGTTGGTTGTCCCTGCCAAATTTTTTCCTTCTGCAACCTCCTCCTTCGATCTCCAGCGCATATGTCACGTCGTGGGAAAATTTACTCCATGCCGCCAGACTTACAAGCCCCCAGTGAAGCATCACCTACCGACAGACTTGCACTCTGCAACGCACGTCTTCCTGTGCAACAACACTAGCAAGCCACCGCTAACGCCCCCTTGCACGGGCCCTTTCCTTGTGATCCGACGCAGTCCGAAAGCATTCCTACTAAACATTCATTGCAAATAAGACTGGGTCTCCATTGATCATCTAAATCCTGCTTATCTCCTACCAGATGACCCGCTTACAGTTCGCCTCTCTAGATCAGGGCGCCCTATTTAACATGTACAGTCTGTCATTTTTAGGGGGGGAGCCATGTACCAACCGTGTCTCACACGATCGTACATAGTTCATTTTGTGTATATATTATGCTTGTATCTTCGCTCTTCCCTCGCACTAAAAAGAACCTGAATAAACATGCCTGTTTTTCTCACCGGTAACGGTGTCGGTTTTGAACATGAAATTTCCTGTTGCATTAAGCTTTTGTGTATAAAGGAGAGTGTTCTATAATAAACTCACTTAGTTGCTTTCCTCCTGTCTTTGAGTCACAACCTTCTCTCAGCCCATCACAAAACCAAGCTTGCTTATTTTCATGTACATTTTCTAGGTATTCAACATACAATGCAAGGTCATCGTGGTGCAAATCACTGCTAATCAATGCCAAACAAAGAAACTGTTCAAAAACATGATATTCGATGTTATTTTGATACAGTGTCAAATGGCTATTGCCCTTGCCAACCTACCACCAATAAGTTCAGTGAATTTATTTTTCTCAGATATATCAGAAAGCTCTTGGCCTCCACGATTTCTATCTTTGCTTCACAGAGAACCATATAGCCTATTATATAAAAGTTCACAAATTCTTGGTTTCACAATAAGAACTCTCTTGGCGAGCCAACAATTTTAAACTGACCGCGCTACTTTGCACCCGGCATGCCTTGCGCAGTTCTCACACAACACAGCATCCCATCTCTAGCTGACTAGGCATGGCTTTCCCATCATCTGTCCTCATATGTGCCTCTCAGCTTCAGTCCTTTTTGTGCCAGCCTCAGTGGTGTTTGTACTTTTACTTTCTATTTTTATTTTCATTGTTAGTGTATCATTGTTAATATTAATGCACAGGCAATGTTATATTAACTACCGTACAGTATTGTATACAAAATACTGTACTTTACAGTACAGTAATGTAGATATAGGCAATGTGTGTGGTGAATTGGAACGACACAAGTAGACCTGCCAAAAACAGTGATCACTTATGAGTGATATGTCGTATTAACTTAACTACCTAAAGTGTACTGTAGCGATAGTACTGTACATGTATTATAGTAGTATACGGTACATTATCAGGGAGTGTTGCTAGATATGAGCAACAGTGTTTTGTTGTTATGGTATTTGCGTTTAAGTGTGGCAATGACCTGAGTTATGCGTAGTCTTACCACATATTATATGTACATATGTACAGTAAACTTGTGTACAGTTTCTGAATTGTGTTCATACAGTAATACATTACATATACTGTGA
>NC_090741.1:101232164-101244664 GCF_036898095.1 Palaemon carinicauda | reverse complement strand
TCTTAATTGTTTTATACTGTTGCGTGGAATTGAATTTGGTATTATGAAATGTTTTTTTGAGAAAGCGGAGCTATGCATTTAACTAGGGGGAGGGGGGGGGGGGGATGGAGGAGGAGGGGGTTTATTGTAGTCGCTTACCGTAAAACCGATATTTTATATAGATTAATTCTAATCTTTGTATATCCTCTTGAATCCTTCGGATTTTTTTTTTTGAGAGAGAGAGCACATGCGTTCTAATGGGTTTAAAATACTAAGGGGAGTTCTTTCCATAGTTGACTTAGTAAGGAGAGGAGAGGATTTTGTAAGAGGACCAGATTCAATAGAAGTATCATTATTCAAATTACAAGTCAAGATGCAACTTAGTACGATAAGTAGAACATTCAAAGCCCAAAGATGAGGTAAGTTGTGATTACTGGTCCTGTTCCAATAATGTCTTTTCTGCAGGTCAAGAAGTGACCAAAAATTGTTTTTAAGAAAGATTTTGTTCACGTTCCAGCTATGAAGCCTTTCTTTGAGTTAATATTCCACATGGTTTTGAGAGGTCTACACAATACGTAGGCAATGTTTAGAGAATCAAAAGGACTAAAATGGCTTTTGAGATTCTGGTGGGTGGGGCCAGGCAGAAAATTAATTCATAGTCCCTCGATTTATTAGCACGAAAATAAGTTTTTGTTTTATTCTAGAACGCAATTAAATACTATACACTCACATCGAAAGTGGGAGTAAAAGTACATCCTATCATTGGTGGTATAATGCATATAAACACACACACACATACGCACACACACACATACGCACACACACACACATATATATATATATATATATATATATTTATATATATATATTTATATATATATATATATATATATATATATATATATATATATATATATATATATAATATTACACATTGATTCAACTTGACTTACTGAGTTATTCAATGTAATTTTTATTCCTTTCATCTTGTTTATGTTTTTACATGAGTATTTCTCTCACAACTTTTAGTTAAGGTTATAACTTTTCAAATAATAATAATAATAATAATAATAATAATAATAATAATAATAATAATAATAATAATAATAATAATAATATGATGATAATGATAATAATTATAATAATAATAATAATAATAATAATAAATAAATGAAAATGAACAATTATTGATATTTATTTATCTTCAACTCATCTATTCAACAAAGGACTCTTTTTCCATCTTTTTCATCAATACTGCAACAAATATATATTCTAAAATTTCACATTTTAATCCATTATAAAGAATGATTTTCTATTTCTGAATCAAATAACAGTAACTATTCACAGGTGGTACTTTCATAAGAAAAATACGGATAATTATGAATAAAGAGAAAGTAGATTGCCATACTTTGGGAATCATCTCGGAGATATAAAGAAATTAAGAGCTTTTGTTCGGAGTAATCTTTTAATGAAGGTTACCTAATTACGCTCTTAATTAGCCATGTATTTGGACAATAAATGAACATTTTCTGATTATTTTTATTTTGTTACTTTATTCTTCCGTTGTTTCTATACATATAGACATATCCATAATCGTGTTTGCGTTTGTAAACTTTCATGAAAATGTAAATATAAATATGGATGAATATTTATTTGCTTTTCAATATTAATTACAGTGCGTGGTTTCATATATGCATACTGTATAACAAGAGAAATGTATTACACGTATTTGAATTCGTCCTTATGTAAAGTGAAATCAGATTTCAGAGAAGACAATCACAAGTAACAAAACAGTTCCACAAAACTACATAAAATATTTAAGAAAGTTTTGGAATAGAAGTTCGGGTGAGAGATATTCTATGCAGATCTAATTTCACTTCTTTTTAAAGGTTTAAAAGTCGCTCATAAATGGCAGAGGACAGGGACTGTGGCAGTACCTAAGGAGACTGACCATATAAAGATCTGATCAGTGGTCAGGGACCGTATCAACACTTGAAAAAAAAATGTATCAATCGGAAAGATTCCGTAAAAATTTACTGTTCCCAGCCGCGTTTCAGTAAAATAGAGACGACCGTAATTTTTACCCCACTTTGTTATGATCTTTTACGGGTTGATGACCGTAATATCCCTCCTTTACGTCAATATCGCCGTTTTTAAAACAGTAAATGCCTGGCAGCATTCCTTTCCGTTTTGTACAGCAAATTTTTATCATTGCACCCAAGCTAAGACCAAGAGGGCCCGGCATTGGCTGCTGATGACGTCAGCATGTACACCTACAAGGTTCCTTAAACCCCCGTCCTTAGCTCACAAGGATAGTGAGGTTGCAGACACGAAAAGAAACTATAGAGCTTGAGCGGGACTCGAACCTCCATCCAACAGATTGCTAAACAGTGATTTTTCCAATAGGATTAATAACTTTCCTTGCTGTTTCTTATCGTATTAATACACTGTATCTTCCACAATAATCATTCATGATCTCCAAGTTGAGTTAAGCTTTTACATCTTTCCGATTTAATTTCACCATTATTTTCTTCAAGCATTTGTCCAATAAGGAAATCCTAGCTTCCATACCATCTTAACATTATAAGAAATTCATAAGATTAAATTTACCCGATATAATAAAGCATGAAGGGTATTATGCTCAAACTTAAAGATTTAAAGGCCTCTCATGAGTGGTAGAGGGAAGGGACAGTGACATTGCCCTAAAGACTGACCATATGTACATATGATCAGCACCTAAGACCCCTCTCCACCCAAGCTAGGACCAATAAAGGCCAGGCAATGGCTGCTGATGACCTAGCAGATAGACCTATAAGTTCCCCCAAGCGCCCCATTCTTAGCTCACAAGGATGGTGAGGTTGCAGCGACCAAAGAAACTAACAAGTTCGAACGGAACTCGAACTCCAGTCTGGCGTTCACCAATCAGGAACGTTACTACATCGGCCACCACAACCCTTGAAGAACTAAAACAATAGTGCCATAGCCTCTGTACCATAGTCTTCCAGTGTCTTAGGTTAGAGTTCTCTTGCTTGAGGGTACACTCAGGTACGCAGTTCCGTATTGTTTCTCTTCCTCTTGTTTTGATAAGGTTTTTATAGTTTAAATAGGAGATATTTATTTTAATGTTGTTACTCTTCTTAAAACTTTATTTTTCTTGTTTCCTTTCCTCACTGGGCTATTTACCCGGTTGGGGCCCCTAGGCTTATAGCATCCTGCTTTTTCAACTAGGGTTGTAGCTTAATAATAATAATAATAATAATAATAATAATAATAATAATAATAATAATAAACAAAGAAATGAAATAATCATAGTAATTTTCATCCTTCACGATGCCTTTGGCCATAATATTCAAAGAAAAAGAGAATCAAAAAGTATAAAATGAAACGAAAAAGATCAATCGAAATATCTAAGGCAAAACACCTGATCTAATTAAGTTTCGGTGTGTCCCGAATTATATAATAAAACCCACGTGCCGTTTGGCATAATGCTGTTATGCTGCATAACCTAATTATCATCTAATTGAACGTAGTTACGAAGATAACGCTATTAGCTTTTGATAGGGCCAAATTATCACATGATACAACTCAATAATCTGTTCGCAAAGCTGAAAAATCTCTTTAGATCTTTTTTTTTTTTTTTTTTTTTTTTAATCAAAATGTTCTGCAATTCTATCATTTCTAAATCGAGTTACGTCTCTTGTTTTGTCAGCATGCAAAATATACAAAAGAAATCTGATTTTTTTTTTTTTTTAATGAAATGCACCTTCAAATTGAAATGGTCGAAATTCTTTTAACAATTTGGCTAATTTTCAAAGATTGTGTTAATGTTAATGTCATCATTAATCAGTCTGAAAATTGATAAAAATTTTGTCATTGAAAAGAAATAACATCGGTGCAATATTCTGACTAGGGCCAGCATACACTCAAAATTTCAAAAGTTCATCACAACCAATTAAAAAAGAGACAGACTGTACCAGCTCCACAACTCCCAATGTGGACTAGTCAATTCAACTATCGTAGACTACAATCCAGCATATTTATATAAATATTGGAATATCTCGATATCATCTGCAGAATTCTTCTACCTAAGGTTGAGGTTTGCTGATCCTCGAAACATTGTCAACAATTGTACTCATTTTCAACGTGTGTAAAATAAACAATAGAATTAATTACTTGACATATATCTCTCAATGAAGATGGAGGAGATACACTCAAATACTTGCTGTACTAGAGGGGCCCTCCGTAGAGCGCAGACCTCCCCAACAGCAGCTGAACTTAACATGTATTAATTGGTGTGGATTTTTATACACTCAAATATGAACCAAGTTTGAAGTCTCTGTGACAACAATGACCAAACTTATGCTGATTGCTTGTCCGGGACCTTTGACCTTGACCTTCCAAAATTTCCAGCTTTTACACAACAGTTAATCCCTGCAAGTTTCATTACTCTACGATTAAAATTGTGGCCAGGAAGCTGTTCAATAACAAACAAACAAGCAAACACAAATACAAACAACGAACACACAAACAGGGCAAAAACATAACCTCATTCCAACTTCGTTAGCGGAGGTAATAATAACTTATTTTTTGTCAAAACAAACTTCATATAAAAGTAAAGATATTCAAGTAAACCTGCAATATTATATGTCGCGATATACTGTATTTCCTGTAATAAAGAATTCATATCCGGATTAATAAAGAAAACTAACCGATCCTTTTATGAACGATATCTTTTTATTCTAGATAAAGACGTTTGATTACTATAACTTAATGTTTAAAAAATGAAACTATTAATATAACATAATCGCTGATAAAACAATTGAATGTTATCTCTACTCGGATTAATAAATCCAAATTATCATATTTTTTTCACCTAGTGACTTGTTTGTGTAGGGGTGTTCTGATATTTTCGTATGATTTATAAAAAAATAGCACTGATATTATAAATGATAATGAATTCACACCACTATAATATATACTGAATTAATACTATCATTATAATTAATATTTAGATTGTTATTGTTATGATTAATATTGTCAATAGATATGGTTTTATTACAACTGATATTTAATTAATGTTATCATTACAAATAATGTTGAGCAATTGTTATTCTATCAATGACATCGAGGTAATATTGTTATAGCAACAAACTATCATTCAACACATATACGAACCTACAAGTAGAACAGAAAAATCGTCAAAGCTAAACTAGCTCACAATAAACTTTCCCTAAAGGAAAAAGTTAAAGCAGTCAGAATAATGAATGAATAACAAACAAACGAACAAGGGTAAATAACAGCAATAAACAACAATATGAGTCATGATAAGTATTATAATCTAAAGTGGTATTACTGTCCTTTAACCTATGAGTAGGCTACTGATTGTCCAGCTTCGCGGAATTCAAGACGTCATTGCGAAGTCCCTTCGATAAGGGACATATTATCAATGAAATGCTGGTGACTTATTACTTTATCAGTTTACTCTCTCTCTCTCTCTCTCTCTCTCTCTCTCTCTCTCTCTCTCTCTTCTCTCTCTCTCTCTCTCTCTCTCTATAATTGGGTGAAAAATAATTCTTTTAAATATGCCGATTCTCTCTAACTGGGTGAAAAATAACCCTTTGAAATATGCTGATTTTAGATTACAAGAAAACTTGGATGGAGATAAGTGTAACTAGCTTTTTAAATGTATTTTATTTTCATTAACCACAATTAGTTATACCAAAATGGATATAAGACAAAAAAGCAACAGCAGTGCCAAAATGATACAAAGTGAAAACTATAATTTAAAAATACTAAACTCTTTTGAATGTTGCAATTCCCATTATGTGTTTTGGTGGCTTTGATTGGATTAACAACTAAATCCTCAAAAACCAGAATCATGCATTTATATACAGTATATATATATATATATATATATATATATATATATATATATACATATATATATATATATATATATATATATATATATATATATATATATACAAATGCTAAATATTGAGATACTAGCACTAGAGCGTTATTTGATCCTTTAACTGGCCAGACAATACTAAGTTGGATTCCTCTTTCTGGTTACGGCTCATTTGTCTACACATACACCGAATAGTCTGGCCTATTCATTCCAAATTCTACCTTGTCCTCATACACCTGACAACATTAAGATTACCAAACAATTCTTCATCGCTCAAAGGGTTAATTACTATACTGTAATTGTTCAGTGGCTACTTTCTTCTTGGTAAGGGTAGAGGAGACTCTTTAGCTGTGTAAGCAGCTCTTCTAGGAGGACACTACAAAATTAAACCATTGTTCTCCATTCTTGATTAGTGCCATAGCCTCTATACCATGGTCCTTTTCGGTCTTGGGTTAGAATTCACTTGCTTTAAGGTACACTCGGGCATACTGTGCTATCTTCTTTCACTCCCTCATGTCTTTTTTTTTAAGCTTTTATAGTTTATATATGAAAGACTATTTTTAATGATGTTACTGTTCTTAAAATAATTTAATCAGATTGTTCTTTACATCTTTTGTTATTTCCTTACGCTGTTATTTATTTTCCTCATTGGGCTATTTTCCCTGTTAGAGGCCTTGGGCGTTTAGCATCCCGCTTTGTCTACCTAGGTTATAGCTTAGCTAGTGAAATATATATATATATATATATATATATATATATATATATATATATATATATATCACTAGCTAAGCTATATATATATATATATATATATATATATATATATATATATATATATATATATATATATATATATATCTATATATATGTATATGTATATATATACACACACACACATATATATATATACATATATATATATATATATATATATATATATATATATATATATATATATATATATATATATATACATGTGTAAATGTTTGTTACACGATAAGATCTAAATTTCTAAAAGATTCTTAACAATTGCAATACAAGACCGTAGGGGTTTTCATCCGTGTTGGCATATCTGTATTTCAGTCAAAAGAACCCATCCTATTCTTCACTATTCCTAATCGAAGGTAAATACATTAATAATCACATTATTAAGTTTCATTCATATTCAGAAGCATTCATAAAATCCTCCAAAATATGACTGACTATCCTATGGGATTTATTTGAATTTGAAGAAACTGGCGGAACAGGTCAAATGCCGATATTCTACATAAAAAACGAGTCTCAATATATTCTTTCTTATTCATGAACTGATTTGGCAATTATTGCCTCCTGATGATATACCACAGTCACACAATTACTTATAATTCATGTTCCTATTGCTCATACTATTTACTAAAAGTACTTGGTAAACAATGATTGGCAAGTAATGCAGTAGGACTCAAGTTATCAGGCAGTCATATTCTTCAGCCAATGTCACCTGTACTGGGTGGGTGGAGTAATTGACACTAGTTGATTTCCTTTACACTCTTTCTTGATACCCTTTTCCCGCTGTCATGATTCAGTAGATGTCTTGACTTTGCTGACAGCCGATACTAGCTAGAAGCTTTGGGGAGATACAGAAGCCTAAGGTTTTCAATAATTGCTATGAACCTTTGATTAAGGTTCAAAGTGATGAATCTTTGTTCTTTTCTTTTTCTTGTTAACTTTTCTCCTAAAAATAAATCAAGATTACTTTGTAAATGGATCTATAACCTTCAGGAAGTTTTCACTATGGTCACCTTCTGCTCTGGTACCAATACTCATGCTACCCATTTTACAGACGACTTGACTTTCTGAAATTTAAATCGAAGTAGGGTGCACCAATCCAGACTTATTGTTAATGATTCCGTCTAGTTATTGGACAGTAACACATTCATCATTGAAATCTCTGGCATGAAATGCATCCGTTTCTTCGTCAGTGGCTGGTGGTTTATATTTTTATTCTACTGCAACGACAGATATGGTTCTACATTCAATTGCCTGGAAACCCTTCCCGAAATGATAATTTCTCTCAAAACTTACAATTCTATCTCTCCAACATCTTACCACTTCTTATAAATAAATTCCTCGCAAAAATCTAGGGTTTCGGTGGCCTGGTGGTAGCGTCCTTGACTGGTGATTACCAGACTGAGGTTCGAGTCCCGTTAAAACTCGTTAGTTCCTTTGCTCGTTGCAAACTCACTATCCTTGTAATCTAGGGATAGGGGGTTTGGGGGATCCTATAGGTCTATTTGCTGAGTCATCAGCAATCAATGCCTGGCCCTCCTTGGTCCTAGCTTGGGTGGAGAGGGGGCTTGGGCGCTGATCATATGTAATTTGGTCAGTCTCTAGAGCATTGTCCTGCTAGTTAGGGCAACGTCACTGTCCCTTGCCTCTGCTATCCATGAGCAACCTTTAAACCCTTACACCTTTAAAAAGACTGCATAAATATGCTAACAAATAAGCAAACATCCCACACCAAATATATAACCTCTATGATGGAAGCTATTACTAATAAAAACGAAAGTAAACAATACCATTTTCGAGCCATCAGTTTGGATACCAAATCCAAAAGATTATCCGGGATCCATTTGTAACAAAATACAAAAAAGATAAACATTAAAAAGTTAGAATTGAAAAGTTCAATTAACCAGGGTAGCATCATGCAAAATCAGCTTATGTAAATGCAATGACAGTGAAATTGACGGCCGGGTTTTGTTTTGTCCACCGAGGATTTTTTTCCATAAATGAAGAACATCTCTGGATTGCACAGACAAAAGGCAGAGCGCATATGCTAACATATTTTAGTGGGTAGAATATTGTTTTATTGTTTATAAATAAAGTTTAATCTTTTTTTTAATTCCATCCTTTGGTAAATTGGATAAGCCTAGGAATTTCCAGTTCCAATAATTGATGTCATATCGTATCACTTAATAAAATTTTTCATAATAGCTTTTTCTCTTCTGAGATTGACTTTCGGTTATTTACGAACTGAATTTTATTAGAGATGAAGTTTTAAAGTGTATTGGTACCAAATAATGTAAAAGAGTACTCTCTCTCTCTCTCTCTCTCTCTCTCTCTCTCTCTCTCTCTCTCTCTCTCTCTCTCTGAGTGTTTTTTTGTATGCCGATAAGTGAGTACAATTGTGTGGCCCGATAAATAAGCTGATTTAACGCGGATAACAAAAGGCTATCCATTGAAATATAGCTACAAGTTTTCGTGAATAGTCGGTGATTAGTTTGAGGTCAGAAAAGTGGGATAAAACGTTGGCATAGGATAGTTATGTTGTGAATTAATAAAACTCTGATCAAGATGGTGCTCTATAACATAGGTAAAGCTTGGAGGGACATCGCTGCAATCAGCAAAACTAAATTCCATGATTTGGTGAAACAAGAACTCGACCATTTGATAACAGAGGTCGCTAGTAACTCCAACAAGTGTGACGGAAAAATATTCGCAGACATATTGAAACAATATGATCCAACAAACTGGAGCAAGTCTGTGGAAAATGTCAGCTAAATAATAGAAGAAATTCCAAAGAATATCCAGGTGATGAAGAGACTTATAAAGAAAGTTTATATCAATCAACACATTCCATCAAAGAACAATAAGAAGTCCAGTATGGTGAATATGCTGATTGATGCATTGGAAAAAAGAATGCCAAAATAGTGCAATACATGTAAGATGTGGTATTCCATTATTAATCCACAACATCTCATCAGGAAATGCGATGCATGTCATGTACCAACACATCCTACATGTGCTGAAGCGCAACATAAAATAAAAAATAAAGACACAAAGGTATTCTTCTCAACATGCTTAGTCTGGATAGAAAATATAATTAAATCGAGACTGAATCTGCAAATAGTTGAAGATAAAGAGGAGGTAGAAGAAGAAGAAGAAGAAGAAGAAGAAGAAGAAGAAGAAGAAGAAGAAGAAGAAGAAGAAGAAGAAGAGAAAAATGAACAGGATATGTGTAAGGATGCAGAGGTAATCATTGATACAACATATGATGCCATCCATCATCATACTTATGAAGAAATAAATTATCAGATGGAAACAAATAATAGACCCAATAGACTCTACCCGGACCTACATATTTTTAGGGAAGAGCAAGAACAAGAAAATAAAAAAAAAGATAGATATAGTCTGCAATTCACTGAAAAGACGGAATTGCAGATTTGGTTAAAGATGCTACTACAAGTATCCAAAGATATGCCATAATTATGAAATATGAGGTAAATGTTCTTATTTAGACGGGTATGGAGACGAATGCGGAGATCTCCATCCAAAAATCTGCAAAAACCTGAAAGAAGGAAAAGGATGCAAATTCAACGAAAATTGTCGAAATATGCATCCTGCAACCATGAATGAAAGTAAGAAAACTCAACAAACAGAAAAGAAAAATGAAAGCAAAAATGAAACAAAAAAAGAAAAAAAAATCAAGCCGAGTATATACCTCGCTATGCACAAAAGGCCCTAAGATATGATGCCTTTTAACCCAAATATGCATAATTAGAGCCCAACTACAAAGAATGCATCTATAATGCCAGGGGTTGGTGCAGATATGGGGATAATTGCAGGTATACACACAAAAATAAATATGAAGGGAGAGAGCAAATATAATAGAAAAGTTAGATTTTTTAATGGCAGAATTCCTGGAAATTAAGAAAAGAACATCATATCAGAACAGGAGGGAAGCATGGGAGAATCCATATTTTTACCAATATTAAATAATGGGGATGAAACACAAACCATAATAGTGATGAATGCTCAGCGTTTAGTCACGAGTAACTCTAAAAGGAAAATATAGTTCTTAGAAGAACTAATCCAGATTGAAGAAATAGATATATTAGATATAAGTGAAACATGGTATTCCCAAGAGACTGGCAGTGATGACCAGATAAAGGGTTTCCAAACATATATATCAGACAGGACAAATAGGAATCAAGGGGGAACCGCAATATATGGAAGAGACATAAATCAAGGAAAAGTCTGTGAAAAATACAGAAACACATAATGTGAATTAATTGCAGTAGAATTCAAATATGAAAAACTAGTGAATATTGTAGTTTACAGACCCCCAAATACTATGGAGTTTGATATAGTAATAGAAAAAATAGATGATATATGTAGAAACCATAAAGACTGGAATATACTTCTATCCGGAGATTTTAACTTTCCTTTCGTGGATTGGAAAGAACGGATAGAAGAAAGTGGTTGTATATATACATACAAAAAAGAGAGTAATACTAGCGCAGAAGATAAGAGGCAATTTGAAAAGCTTCAAGATATGCTACTAGAACATAATATGAAACAAATAAACCACATTCCAACAAGAAAGGACAATATCCGAGATATAGTATTTGTGAATGAGGTGAATTATGTTAAAGAAATAATAGTGTATAACACGGGAATTTCAGACCACAATGTTATAGAATTGATTGTCCATTCCAAAGCAAGTGATCGCAGAGATAATCAAAGCACAAAACGATGGGATGGATATGGAAAATATAATTTTTGTAGTAAGAATATAAAATGGTCAGAAATAAAGGAAGAATTGAACAAAGATTGGAAAAATGTAATCGTAAGTGATAATATACAGGTAAATACGGATATACTGTACAAAATACGGGAGAAAATTGTTGAAAATATGTACTGAAAAAAAAAAAACAATAAACCTCAGACATGCATACCAAGAGACAGATGAATCTTATTTCAAAACATTAAAAAGTGGAAGAAAAATCTTGCAAAAGAAAAAAATGTATGGAAAATGATGAAATAAAAAGTAAAATAGAAAATGCAGAACAAAAGATTATACAGTCGAATGAAAATGAAAAAAGGGAATTAGAAGAAAGGACACTTCAAAATATATATATAAAAAAAAAAAAGTACTTTACTCCTATGCAAAAAAAGATGAATACAGGGAGGTCAGAAATAGGCCCTCTAAAAATTGAAGGACGGTTAACGAATAAAAAAAGGAAATATGCAACATATTAGCAGATAAATATAAGAGTGAGTTAACGCCAAGAATTGCGAATGAGAATAATGAAACAGAAATGAGAGAAATAAAATGTTGAATATCTAACAGATATAAAAAATAATGAAGCAGATATTGTGCAGGCTATAAGCAAATTTAAGAATGGATTGGTGGCCGGACCAGATGGAGTTCAAGAAATTTTGTTAAAATAACTGCACACACTATCGCAAAGCCGCTTGCAATACTGCTAAGACAAAGTGTAGATATGAGCGAGATATATGTTAAACATAAATTAGCTTATATAACCCTTATTTTCAAAAGTGGATCAAGACTAGAGGCAAGCAATTATAGACCTGTTAGTCTAACATCACGTATTATGAAAGTGTATGAAAGGGTAATAAAAAAGAAAATAATGAATCATTGGGTTAAAAATAATTTGTTCAATATAGGTCAACACCGTTTTGTGCTTGGATAAAGTACACACACCCAACTGATAGCACACTTTGAAAACACATACAAAAATATGATAAATGAAAAAGACACAGATTTGATCTATCTAGATTTTGCAAAAGCCTTTGACAAGGTAGACCATAATATATTAGAGAAAAAAAT
>NC_090741.1:101221941-101231664 GCF_036898095.1 Palaemon carinicauda | reverse complement strand
AATCACAGTGAAATTGAAGGACGGGTTATGTTTTATCCACCGAGGATTTTTTTTTCCATAAATGAAGGCAGAGTGCATATGCTAACATATTTTAGTGGGCAGAATAGTTCTTTATTGCTTAATAATAACGTCGTGTATATGTATATATATATATATATATATATATATATATATATATATATATATATATATATATATATATATACATATATATATATATATATATATATATATATATATATATATACATATATGAATATATATATATATATATATATATATATATATATATATATATATATATATGTATACATATATGAATATATATATATATATATATATATATATATATATATATATATATATATATATATATAAATATATATATATATATATTCATATATGTATACATATATATATATATAAATATATATATATATATATATATATATATATATATATATATATATATATATATATATATATATATATATATATATATATATAAACATAGGTAATTAAACACATACAAACACATATATACAGTATATAAATATATATATATATATATATATATATATATATATATATATATATATATATATATATATATATATATATACCTATATGTATATAAATAGTTAAATCCACACCTATATAAGTATATATATACATTCATATATATATATATATATATATATATATATATATATATATATATATATATATATATATATATATATATATATATATATATAGATAGATAGATAGATAGATAGATGAATACACACCTATATACAGCATACACATACATATATATATATATAAATATATATATATATATATATATATATATATATATATATATATATATATATATATATATATATATATATATATATATATATAGACATATATATCATCTCCTCCCACGCCTATTAACGCAAAGGCTCTCGGTTAGATTTCACCAGTCGTCTCTATTCAACACTTCTCCATTCATCATCTCCAACTTCACGCTTCATAGTCCCTAGCCATTTAGGCCTGGGTCTTCCAACTCTTCTAGTGCCTTGTGGAGCTCAGTTAAAAGTTTGGTGAACTAATCTCTATTAGGGAGTGCCAACAGAAAGCCCAGACCATCTCCATCTACCCCTCAACATGATCTCATCCACATATGACGCTCATGTAGTATCATGTCCTGCCATTTAACTCCTAATATTCTTCTGAGGGCTTTGTTTTCAAATCTACTAAATCTGTTGGGGATTCTTTCAATGTCATACCATGATGCATGTTCATACAATAACACCGATCTCATTAAAAGAATCTTTAGCTATGTTAAGCAGCTCTTCTAGCAGAATGACACTCCAAAATCAAAGCATTGTTCTATAGTCTTGGGTAGTGCCATAGCCTCTGTACCATGGTCTTCCATTATCTTGGCTTAGAGGTCTCTTGCTTGAGGGTACACTCGGGGACACTATTCTATCTTATTCCTGTTCCTCCTGTTATTTTGAAGTTTTTATTCTCTTGTTTTTTTCAAGTTTTTATTGTTTATATAAGAAGGATTTATTTTGATGTTAGTACTGCTCTTAAACTTCTCTTGTAGTTTTTCTTTATTTCCTTTCCTTACTGGGCTAGTTTCCCTTTTGGACCCCTTGGGAGAACCCTGATTCTCCAACTAAGGTTAGATCTTAGCAAGTACTAATAATGATAAGAGTAATAATAGCCTGATTTTTATATACAATTTCATGCGATTTGATTTCCAAATTTTACTTATCCTAGCCATTGTCTAAATTACTTTTTCAATCTTTCGTTAAACTTCAGTGCGAAAGACCCTGTATTAGAGATCATAGTTCCAAAATATTTAAATGATTCTACTTCATTAATCCCTTTTCCATCTTTCTCCATTGCAAATTCCGTTCTCATCAGCTCTGTCTTTCTTCTATTTATCTTGAGACCAACCTTATGTGATATTTCATGCATTCTGATAACCAAGCATTGCAAATAGTGTGATGTTCTCCTAATAAGGACAGCATTATCAGCATAGTCTAGGTAAACTAATTTACTATTACCAATCCAGTTAAATCCTTCTCCCTCACTAACAGTTCTACGCATTACAAAATTCACTCTTCACGGGAAATTAATTTGTTAAGACTGCAATAACATTAAATTTGCACTTACTATGCTCATGGACAGATTTAATCAAATTTACTTATCTAAAAGGAATTCCATAATAACGTAGAAATCTCCACAAAATTAGCCGTTGCACACTATCAAACTCTTTTTCATAATCCTCAAATGCCATCAAAAGTAGATTTCTATATTATACGCATTGTTGTACATGTCTCAAAATTTAAATATGGTCGATGCAACTTCTACCTTTTCTAAATACTGCTTTTTCATCTCTCATCTTTTCATGAATCTTTCTCTCCAGGCTTTTTAGAAAGAGCATACTCGGCTATATATTTTCATAACAACTGACGTAAGTTTGATACCTTTGTAATTATTGTAATCAGTCAGGTCTACTTTTCTTGTATTTTCACCAACACTCCTAGTTCCCATTCATCAGGTTTTGCTTCTTCATGCCACATTTTACAAAATAGTCTTGTAATATTCTGGGAGTCAATTCATTTTTAGCCAATATCATCTCCGCAGTTATTCTACCGTAACCAGGGGCATTCCATCTCTTTAATTTTTTAATGATAGCTTCGACTTCAAATACACTGAATTCATTCATGGGCACACAAAGGTCTTCATCAGCTTCAGGTATATCAATCAGATTACTCCCTTCATATCTCCTATTCATGACCTCACCAAAGTGTTCCATCAAACGTTGTCTTTTTTCATCTTCTGTTGTTATAACAGATCCATCTCTCTTTATGAGGGGTATATGCTTCTTCTTCTTTGCCCCAGTAGAGATTTCAATAAAAATTCTATGAGTAATTCTTACACCATAGCCTATTAAGTACAAACATACACATCTATATAAAGCATATGTATGCATACATATAAATAAACAAATATATATATATATATATATATATATATATATATATATATATATATATATATATATGTAAACATATATATATATATATATATATATATATATATATATATATATATATATATATATATATATATATATACACACACACACACACACACACACACACACACATATATATATATATATATATATATATATATATATATATATATATATATATATATATATATATATATATATATATATATATGGGAAGTGCAACAATCATGAAGCTACATAAATGCAGTGAGAGATTTCTGATTGAAAGAGGAGTGAGAAAGGGAGACCCAATCTCGCCTGAATTATTTACCGCTGAGTGTAGCCTCAGGCTACAACCCTAGTAGCCATGCCTGAATTTTATTCAGACATGGCTAACCTGGGGTTTGGTTTCTGCCTATTCCCTTAACCTTTGGCTGTGGATATACCAGCAGGTTTTGGGATTTAGTCAGAATCTCAGAGTATTTAGTCTTATGTCGACGACCTGCCGGCAGGGTGAGTTGGTTGTATGATACCTTTATTCCCCTGCCGACAAGGTTGCCGATAATGGAGGTTAGCCCTCCATAGTCGCATTAGAGTTATGGTAGTATACCATCTTCTCCTTGCGACTAAAAGACTAGTCGTGTGCCACAGTTCCCTGGGCTAAGAGTAATTCTCTTTTAGCCTGGGATAACGTGGCACTGGAACCCTGTTTCTCCCTGGTTGAGAGGAGGCGGCAGTGCCGCCACCCCCTTAACTGTGTCGGCAGTCTCTAGGTTGGAGAACTGAGTCTCTCCTGGCACCTGGATTCTGTCGATACTGATACATAAACAGAGTTCCTTTTATAGGTGGTAGGACTGACAAGTGTGTCAGTTCCTTTCACAGACGTTACAAGACCCTTTTCCCCTACCCCTCTATCCTCTTTGATGGTTGATCCATTGTCTTTTTAGGCTGACATCCTGCAACCTTACCATTGCGGTAGGGTGCTGGAGCCAGCCAGACTCCCTCTCCTATCTTGGCTGGCGGCAGGGCTACTGCCGCCTGTCGGCCTGGCCGGCAACCAAGATGGTTGCCGGCAGTCATGGACTGTTGGCGGCTGGTGACATTTCCGGCGGCTGCCGACGTTTCCGGCGGCTGACGGCATGATAGCCATTTGCCGGCCTGGCCGGCAACCAAGATGGCTGCCGGCAGTCATGGACTGTCGGCGGCTGTCGACATTGCCGACGTTGCCGGCGGCTGATGGCATAATAGCCATTTGCCGGCCTGGCCGGTAACCAAGATGGCTGCCGACAATCATAGACTGTCGGCGGCTGCCGACATGGCTGGCGGCTGACAGCACATTCGCCAGCTGCCGGCCTGGCCGGCAGTTATGTACATGATGGCCGTGAGTGGGTAGTCCCTTCTGTCCCCAAGGTTTTTCAGTCCTCCCTTGGACGTTTTGTTGCCTGTGTGCTGCCGGCCGGGCCGGCAAAGTCAGTGCTGACTCGGTAGGCAGCGCGTTGACTGTACTTGTACTGTCAGCGGGTTGCCGGCAACAGTACTGTAGCTATATAGAAGCCTGAATGTTTCATTCTCCCCTTCTATTAGAACCTTCTTTCGGAAAAAAGGCAGTCTATTAGACTTTTACTTCCTAAATTACTGTATATATTTACAGTAAAGGATAGCCCTTCTTTTCATACTGTTTCTCTCTCTGTCTCACTAGTTCTGCCGGGTATTCCGGCAAGTCCTAGCTAGACCGGTAACATGCCGGATCAACTACTGTATAGGTTATACAGATAGCCAGTATATCTCAGTAAAGTATATACTGTAGATAGAAAACTACTATATTTCTCGTACTAGTAGTTATTTCCAATATATTTCGGATATCCAGCTCGGGCTTTTGCTGAGCCTAATCCTATATTGAATGAATATGATTTCTTCAATATCCTGATTGGAAATCAGTTTAGGATTACCCTACAATATTAAATACTTCATGGCAAGAGTTATACACTCCTAAACTATAAAAGGTACAGCCTTTTCTTGAGTCTCCCTGATCAGGAAACTCTATAATTTAATATAGTAGGAAGACTACAGCAAATGACCTGAGTCGGATATACTAATAAATGTCTTTAATTTTCTAGTCCATCTGGCTATATGCTGGATGGACCCTTTTGTCTTATGCTGCATGGTAGGCAGCATAATGACTAGATTACAATACATAGGTACAGTAGTCGATAATTTGCAATATAGACTTACTGCCTTTAGTAAACTACAGTACCATGATACAGTTGTATTTTCTAGCATGCCTTGGGTATCCTTCAGCGAGTTTTTCTGCTGATACCGCTTATATATTGAAGGAATATTTTCTTCAATAGTCTGATTTAGAATCAGTCATCCTGACTCCACAGTATTAAATTTTTTTGGGACAGTTACTTAATACTTCTCTACCCCTAGGGGTAGGAACCCTTCTACTTGGATTTTCTCAACAGAGAAATCTCCATGTAGTTAATACTGAGGGGAAGTAGCAGCATTTGCTCTCCTACTATCCCTTTATAGCCTACTATCCTAAGCTATTCTGTTGTAGATGACATTTACATGTTGATTATCAGTGTAATAATCCCTTGTATACTCATTTGGTTTTCCTTTCTTTACAGGAGGAACACCAGATATCTTGTGCTGCGGTCCCCTGCAAAGCCAAGAGTAAGGACTTTTACGGTCATAATACTTGCAGGTTGCATGCCCCCTGCAATATTATTTCTGAATCCCTACATTATTGGAACCCACAGGGTTGCAATATATGTTGGACATTGATGTCTGGAGGTTTTGATAATCCCAAGTCTACAGAGACTAGGGATATAGCTCAGTATAAATTACGTAACTGGGTAAGAGGCTTCCAAAAGGTCTCTCCAGGGCCTTCCCTACCTAATGATAGGATGCGTAAGCTATTATTTCCAAAGATAAGTGAGGAAATAGTAGTGCCTCAGGAGCCAACTACATCCCCTGATGGCGAGAAAACCTTTGGGATTGAGGGCAAGAAGTGCCCTAAGGTAGAAGAGAAATATGTTGTGTCGGACTTTCCTCTGCCTATGCCGGCTAAAGAGCCACCGATGTCAACATCTTCATCTTCTACCCCTCTATTGGATAATGTGGTACAGTTATGTATCCAACTGAAGAATCAGATAGAGAGCTTTGGTAAACAAAGTAAAAAGCAGGAAGTAAAACACAAGATAGAACCTTGTAAAGCTTCTCTTGTTGCTTCCCACGGGTCAGTCAAACGACCCATGAATCAAGACCTTCCTACATGCTCCATAACCAATCCCTGGAGGTTTGCAGAGCAGATGTCGATTTCAAATGGCAATCTCTACATCTCAGAGAAATTAGGTGCTGTTCCTTTGGACAAAATCCAATTTTGGCCAAGCTTTGATGCTTTCCCTAATTGTTGGGTTCGACTGTTGTATGAACCAAAGTCAGGAAAAGGAGCGGAACAAAAGGAGGTCATGATTCTTGACCATGGTAAGGCACAGACTATCCTTTCAGGTAACCTGAAGAGGGCGGGTTATTCAGAGACGAAGGTATTCTCACTGAATAACAGACACCCTTCCTTTCTTGCTCCTACTTCACTCGCTTTCCCCTTTATGGGGAAGGCATTTACTTCGGTTACCAAAGCTGTAGAGGCGGGTGAACCATGTCCTACACTCGATGAGTGCAAGCCTTTGTCACCAGCCTTTCCCGGTCAGGAAAAGGATTGGAAGGAAGTCCATTTGACATTTTCGGTAGGAAAATTAGATAAGGATGTCGCAAGTCGACAATTAAATGTATGTCTCCCTAATTTGTCCGATTTGCTCTTGTTTAATGAACTCGAGTCAAAGAAGAGACTTGCGACATCCCTTTCTCTACAAAAGTACATAGAGTTGTGTTCAACCTACGAAAACACCCCAGGCATGCTCATGGTCATAGCTAAAATGCATATGGCTACCTTGGTAAAGGACCTTTACGCCTTCGTGAAGGCTAGGAGGGCATGTAGAGAGTTTGTGTTCGCTGCTGCAACAGTGAAACACGAAACAAGGAAGCTAATATCTTCCACCATCTAGGGTAAAGACCTCTTCCCACAAGAGGTCATTAAGGAAGTAATTAAGAATGCCACCATGGAGAACAAGTCTTCTCCGGAAATGGGGCATTCCCTCAAAGAGAAAATCTTCTGTGGTTGTGGGTCCCCAACCTAAAAAGAAGATCGAAAATACTGGAAATATTCCAGTGACCACAATGCTACAGGCAAATGGTCAAAAGTCTAAACCTGCTGATTATCCGAAGCATAAAGACACTTCGGCTAGGAGGAACTTTCCCTCAGGATTGCAGGACCTTCGATCCTTTGGCCCAGAGCCTATTCGAAATGAGCCATAGGTGGGAAACAAAAATGTCTCTACTTTCGTCTTCTTACCTTCTCCTACAGTTCAAAACCCTCCTGGAGGAGTATAACTGAGAGCTGTAGAGCATACAGGTAGTAAGAAAGCTCTGTCTCGTCGAGTTCCAGGGAAGGCCATTTTCTGTTCACGAGAAAGACTCGAGAAATCTCCGAGTCACTCTGAACCTGTCGCCACTCAACAAGTTTATAGTAAACTACAAGTTCCGAATGTTAATCCTTCTGAACATATGGACCTTGTTCCAATTAAGGGTTTTCGCAGTCTTACCAGACCTAAAAGGTGTCCCCCGGAATCTTCCAGCCAACCACCCCCCTTTCTCCTATCTAGGATTCATGTCACGAAGAGTAATATTCATCCTAGAATAGATACGTATCAGACTCACAGTCCTAAGTATCTTCATATAGATGACCCGGTTCCGGGGACATCGCAGATGCAAGATTTGCCTCTAGAAGTTTCGACTTTCTCCAGATCTATGGTTTCGATAGCTAAGAAACCATCGAAGCTTTCAGTCACATCAACTCAATTTCTTCTTGGGAATTTAAAAGGAGCTCACAAGGTCCGTCAAGAGACTCAGCTGATCGATCAGATTCCCGAAACGCTAACAAGGGAAAACGCTAAACTTTCCCTGGTTCGCAATTCTGACAGACCTTGTGCAATGAGCACATCGGAAGGATGCGTTAAGAGTCTGGAGAAAACACGCATCAAATGCTTGAAGAGATCAAATATGACTTCACAATCGAACAACTCGTACAGTTCTGGTGAAGTTACCCATCCCTTTCTTAAAAGAATGGCACCTAACAGCAGTTCACTTACAACTGATCCACGATGTGACGGTGGATACTCTATCTCAATCCAAGGAGATAGAGCTGGAATGGTCCATGGACGCAGACATATTCCATCCCAGATGGGAACAAGTCCTGGAACTGCAGCTCGATCTTTTCATCACGAGCATCTTCAAGAAAGTACTTCGTTAAATAGCCCCTTACAAGGATCCTCTAATGAGGCTGATAGACTAGATGAGGCCGGTCCTAGTTCCGATCCTAGCTATATTTCTGAAGATTCAAAAATAAACTGCCTTAGGTTCATCACGGAGAACCCAAACCCCTCATTTCACGAATTTCTTGCCCTAGCGGTTAGAAAGAGGTTTGGGATCTCAGAAGGCAATATAGAATTCTTAGAGGAATACAAGGCTAAGTCTACTATAAGACAATATGAGTCTTCCTGGAAGAAGTGGGTGGAGTTTGTTAAATCAAAAGGACCGAAAGAAATTTCTATGAACTTCTGTCTGTCCTTCTTTGTCCACCTTCATAGCCAGAGGTTGGCGGCCAATATGATAAATACGAGCAAATCGGCCTTGACTAGACCTCTCCTATATGCCTTCCAAGTGGATCTGGCAAATGAAATCTTTAACAAGATTCCGAAAGCATGTGCTAGACTTAGGCCTGCAGCACCACCAAAGCCCATCTCTTGGTCTTTGGACAAGGTCTTACATTACGCCTCATCGGTGAACAATGAAGATTGTTCTCTTAAGGATCTAACCCAAAAGGTTATTTTCCCGTTCGCAATAGCCTCTGGGGCTAGAGTTAGTGAAATAGTGACTCTATCGAGAGATGAGGGCCATATTCAGTTCACAGATTTAGGAGAACTGAATCTCTTTCCTAATACATCATTTCTCGCTAAAAACGAGCTACCCACTAAAAGGTGGGGTCCCTGGAGAATCTGTCCTCTGAAGGAAGATGTCTCTCTATATCCTGTAGAGTTTCTAAAGGTCTATCTTCGTAGAACTTCAGACTTCAGGGGAGGACAGCTCTTTAAAGGAGAAACTTCGGGATCAAATTTATCTCTAAATCAACTAAGGGCGAAGCTCACCTACTTTATTCGTAGAGCGGATCCGGACAGTACTCCCGCATGTCATGATCCGAGAAAGATTGCTTCATCACTGAACTTCTTTCAGTACATGGACTTTGAGCGTCTTCATTCATACACTGGATGGAAATCATCCAGGGTGTTTTATAAACACTATGCAAAACAAGTGCATGAACTGAAACACTTTGTAGTGGCGGCAGGTAGTGTATTAAAACCTGCCCCCTAATTTCTGTGATAAACTATTTTTGGTTTGGGTCCTCACTTGTCCTCGGACATGCACTGGATAAGAATCATCCAGGATGTTCTATAAACACTATGCTATGCTAGTCCATGATCTGAAGCAATATAAGGTGACGTCAGGTAACTTATTTACTCTGCCGTTTATTCTACGATGAACAGATAATTGACTGGGACTGTCAGTTAAGGGGAGAGGAAGTC
>NC_090741.1:101214441-101216941 GCF_036898095.1 Palaemon carinicauda | reverse complement strand
TCACTGTATTATAAATATATATTAAAAGAAGATACACACACACACACACACACACATATATATATATATATATATATATATATATATATATATATATATATATATATATATATATATATATATATATATATATATATATATATATATATATATATATGTGTTATTGAAATATTGCAACCACTCTACACTATCTTGATTATTATATAGTGTAATCTTTCTAAGATCTTGCAATCACAATAAAAGGAGAAAAAAGTGGAGTAGAAAATGACGAGGACCAAAAACGCTTCTCGGATTTTCTCGAAATGTGACTTTTAAGTTTCTAGAAATATAAGCAAATAAGAAATGCTGTCGAGACTCTTGATACGTGAAAGTGATATTCGTCATTGCCTTTGTTTTTATTGTCTTTTAAAAGAGTTGCTTTTGCTATTTTATTTTTTTCATTTTTTATCTTGTGAAGTTAATTAAGGGATTTTAAGCCTGTTTTACGGGTCTGTATGAAAATGCATATTATTATTATTACCTCCACCAATGAAGTTGGAAGGGGGTTATATTTTCGTACCTGTTTGTGTGTGTGGGCATGTTTGTTTGCAAACACCTGGCCACAGTTTTAATTACGGAGTAATAATACTTGCAGGGATTAAGCTGAAAATGATTAAATTTTAGAAGGTCAAGGTTACGGTCAAGGAAAATGTGCAATTCACGTAATCAGCCATAAATTTGGAAATTGTTGTCACAGACTTCAAACTTAGTTTATGTTTGAGTGTAGGAAAATTCTCGCCAATTAATACATGTTAAGGTCGAAAGTCAAGGTTGAGTCCAAGGTCAAGGGCAAGCAAGAGGTCAAATTCCAGCCATCAACCATATAATCATAAATTTATTCGTAAAGTAAAGAAACTTGCAGAGATTTTGAACTGTTATGTAAAAAGCTGGAAATTATTTGATTTTGGAAGGTCAAAGGTTAACGTCACCGACGAGCAAAACGGACCTATCTCGTAATCAGCCATAAGTTTGGACATCATTGTCACAGAGAATTCCAGCTTGGTTCATAATTAAGTGTATGAAAATCCACGTCAATTAATACATGTTAAGGTCAAAGATCAAGGTCTACGAAAAATTCAATTCTAGGTTAAAGGTCAGGGTCAAGAAATAAGCTGCCGTGGTGGAGGTCAGCGCTCTACTGAGTCCTCCTCTTATTATTATTATTATTATTATTATTATTATTATTATTATTATTATTATTATTATTATTATTATTATTATGTAACCGAACCGTCAAAATTGACGTCCAATTATTTAGATAGCTATTCACTCACCCGCACAAATAGATTCAACCCTTTCCACCCTAGGGTAACCCCCTTCAACAGGGCATGAATACTTCCTGTCCCCTCTGAGCATGACAGGAAAGATATATATATATATATATATATATATATATATATATATATATATATATATATATATGTATGTATATATATATATATATATATATACAATATAAATAGTATATATATGTATATATATATATATATATATATATATATATATATATATATATATATATATATATATATATATATATATATATATATATACTATGTATGTATATATACTTATATTATATATACACACACACACATATATATATATATATATATAAATATATATATATGTATATATATATATATATATATATATATATATATATATATTTATATATATTTATAAGTGTATATACATATGTATACATACACACACATACATATATATATATATATATATACATATATATATATATATATATATATATATATATATTATATATATATATATATATATAGCCAGACACCTACCCTTTATTCAATAGAGGATATTACTATTCAAAAAATGTAAACAATCACATGTACAACTCCACCATCGAAACCCAAGAAAGAAAACACAAATAAATCCAAATCAAGGATGAATGAGATAAACGCATTTCTACATGAAGTCCTTTCATTATTAACAATCAACAGACCTTTGAAATGAAAGATTCAATTTTCACATGAATTCTTCTATGTTTTGCAGTTGCTAATCCTGCATAGACAGAGTAATCCTCTTATGCCAACAGTGGGATTGATTTCATAAAACGGTGTCCATTTTATCTTCTTTGCGAGCAATTATCCTGATTTGCACATTTACCTAGAGAGAGAGAGAGAGAGAGAGAGAGAGAGAGAGAGAGAGAGAGAGAGAGAGAGAGAGATGGGTGTTAGAAATGGTTATCCCACATCAATTTTTCAACATCTATTCACAATACGGTGGCTAAAATGAAAGAAAGTTGAACAGAAAGAAGTTAGATAAAAAAAATGAGAGAGAGAGAGAGAGAGAGAGAGAGAGAGAGAGAGAGAGAGAGAGAGAGAGAGAGAGAGAGAGAGAGAGAGAGAGAGAGAGAGGCGGGTGTTAAAAAATGATTAACCGATATAATATTTCAACATATTTTTCATAATATGATGAATAAAATGAA
>NC_090741.1:101194441-101211941 GCF_036898095.1 Palaemon carinicauda | reverse complement strand
TAACTGATGGATCAACAACACAAATATCCACTTGCTTTCCATAACCATTGAAATGTTTATTCACTGAATAATCTAGTTTTCAGACGTGAAAGAATCAGCGAATGTAAACATTGGTCCTGATAAACGTTTTAGGATTATTTACTTCTTCTCCATTGGTAAACAAAACCTTTATTTCCTCATTCCCCTTTTAATAGTTCAGCTTGCATTTTTGCTTTTGCTGAGTCTGTATAGAATATATTTCAATTCCCCTTTTATAAAGAGGTCGCAAAGAAAGAGAATTAAAGAGGCAGCAGGGAAAGAGAATTAAAGAGGTCACCAGAAAAAAGAATTAAAGAGGCCGAAGGGAAAGAGTAGAAAAATACTTATCAATGCAGACCTCGAGAGGAAGAAATGTCAGGAAGAAATCCCTTCGGAGAGTGAGAGACCCTTTATTGAAAAGTGCATGAGGGTGAGAGCAGCACTATATGCAAATGCTCTCTCTCTCTCTCTCTCTCTCTCTCTCTCTCTCTCTCTCTCTCTCTCTCTCTCTCTCTCTCTCCTTTTGTGCTGCATCTAGATTTTTTTTGGCTTTGAAGGACTTGGACTGTTACCAGGCGCTGCTGTATTTATTAATTCCGAAAGCAAGGAAGCTGCAAAAGGCAGAAGAAAAATGCTAAACATAAGAGAGAGAGAGAGAGAGAGAGAGAGAGAGAGAGAGAGAGAGAGAGAGAGATTCCAGAAACTAATCATTGAAGCGCAAGCTGAAATTTACAAGAAAATAGGTCACAACAGATTCTGAAAGGCAAAGGACTAGTTTTCTGAGGAATAATATTGAATAAAAGGGAAATGCTTTCCAGGAAGAGACTAAATATCCGGGAGGGTTGATTGAGTGACTGAGAAAATCTCCAAAAAAAAAAAAAGAAAACCCGATTTGAAGTAAACCAGGAAATACTACGAAAAAATTTCTCAGACTCAGTTGAAATATTTCGAGGAAAATCTATTGAAAACCGGAGAGATTTTTTCCCACAGGAAAGGAAACAGTTTTCCAATAAGGATAAAGGTAAGTGATAGGGATAGATAATAAAAAAGTTCACAAGGAAAATTATCAATTAGGACAAGGAAAAAAAGGATATCCTTCACTTGATAGATATTGTGAGTGAGTTTGTAGCAAAGAATTCATATCGTCAACATTTTTTTTTGGTAAAATCACCAAGTAGGGTTGCCGGTTCTTCATGACAGTCTTTGTGTACAAACTGTAATTGTTCTCATAAAAATCGTCCAAACATATGATTTTGTTGTTGCTACAATCTGCTGACAGATGCCAGAATATCGCATTGATATTACCAAAAGGATAATATTGCCTGGTATGAAAAAGGATATTTCTAGCAATGATAAAGGAATTATTCAGTAAATATTCCAAGAAAGACTAGTGAAATTTGAAAATAAAATTCCAGTCACACACACGATGATCTGCGAAAATAAAGTAAATGTTAAAAGGTATAAGGAAAAGGAAAGAACATTTCAAGGAAAGATTAAGAAAAAGAATGGAGAGAAATTCCTAGAAAGACTAATGTAGTCTGCTATTTTTTTTTTTTTGGGGGGGGGGGGGGGGGAGGGCGGGGAGGAATCCATTCAGATGCCAGAAAACATGAAGTAACCCTCGGTTATACAACACCAGGAATTTTTAACGTTCTTTTTAAAGATGCATATTGTTTGTGAGTCGTTCTGGTATGAATACTAGACCCTTCCTCTTTTATGGGTTACTATATGCTTTTCAATATTTCTTCCTTTTAGGAGTACTTTCCTTATTGCCCCAATAAGGATAGTACTCCTGTAGGGCTTTTAGAATTTTAATTTCCCGACTAGGGTTGCTGTAATTCAGAGATTAATATATATATATATATATATATATATATATATATATATATATATATATATATATATATATATATATATACATATATGTATAAATATATATATATATATATATATTATTATCAGTATAATAATATTCTTTTTAATGCAAAATACAAGGTAAGTCTGTTGTATCGGATGACCAATATTTAGAATAAGCATTTCCAAACAAAACATACAAACAGTTTATATTTTTCACTTATCAAAATGTAAAAACCCATTTTTGGACACATTAGAAGTATTAGTGGATGGTAGGTTTACGTTACGCCAGTTTTATACCAAAGGGCAAATAGGGTGGTAAGGTATTCAGGGGAATTTGACTAATGGTGGTATTGGGCCAACTAGTCACAATGTGTTCATGCTGTGCTATTTTTTTTTTCCTGGAAAATTGACTTGTCGGAAAATCTATAGTTTTCTTTGTATCTGATTATAGAAGAGACATAGAACGATATATTTGTAGAAATTATAGAAGGGAAAGTTAGAAGAATGTATTTATAGACATTATAGAAACAAAAAAAAAAAGGACGATATATATGTAGGAATTATAGATGGAAAATATAGGATATTTCTGTAGAAAATATAGAATGGAAAGATAGAATGATATATTTGTAAAAAATTAAGTGAAAAATACTTCCTACACAACAAACGTTTCGCATTAACTGTATTTTATTTCAAATTGTGCCAACAACATAGGCAAAAAAATTCTAATCAGTAAAACCCCAACAAATAAAAATCACTATTAGTAATTTGCAGTGTTTTTTCCTTATCATTTTTCCATCTATGAAATTAAACGAAACTAGAAAATACAAACATCATTATCTCCTTAAGAGAACAAATAACGAGTATGAGCTTAAAGAGTAGCCTTTACTCCGAAGTACACAGCGCACTGGGAAACACCTGTGGAGGGCAATGCTCTTCAAAGGTCAGGAGGTCAAAAACAAAGGGGAAACAGAGACTTAACGAGGCTCGAATCTCTACAGTCGAAGAGGCGAGAATTCAAGTGGAAGATTAAGGGGTCGACAGGTTCCTTTAGTGTCAGAATTAGTTGGGGTCATTATTTTGGTGTTGGTACTTCATTGCTTGTGATAACTGTTAGGGTAAGTATGAAAAAGATAGGTCTGAGAAGAGGGCCCCAAATTCTCTCCTCTCTCTCTCTCTCTCTCTCTCTCTCTCTCTCTCTCTCTCTCTCTCTCTCTCTCTCTCTCTCTCTCTCTCTCTCTCATATATATAGTATATAAATTATATATATAATTTTATATATATGCATAACAACAACAAATGCAGCCGTTTCTAGCCCACTGCAGAACACAGACCTCACATATATCCTTATTCATGTTTGGGGTTTTGCCTTTTCATCACCACGTTAGCTATTGCGGATTGGTGACGGTGGGATACTTTGGCCTGTATGCTCACAGCAAAACAACCTAGTATGGATAACCCTAATTAGCACAGCTTTGCTGGCTGGTGATAGAGATGCAAAACCCTTTCACCACGTTAAGGTATCCCCACTCAGAAAGGGATATACTAACGTGTGTGTGTGTGTGTATATATATATATATATATATATATATATATATATATATATATATATATATATATATATATATATATATATATACTGTATATATATATATATATATATATATATATATATATATATATATATATATATATATATATATATATATATATATACGTGTGTGTTCATCTGTGTCTATGAGTCCTAATTAATTATTCATCTTGACTCAATGCTTGGCCTAGATATCATAAATAGTTAATTTAGAGCAAACATTTCAAGTTAGTACTCAAGGCTACCTACCATCATCAGCGTTTATCCAAAGTAGTTAACATATTTATCTATCTATACTGATTAATAGCTCGACAGATTCTTTGACATCTTTTAGGCTGAAAAATATACTGTATCCCTTTCGACTGAGTTTGTAGACAGAGGTAATTGTAGATTCAACACTGATAAATGTAATGATGAATATTGCTTTTATACCATCAGTGATGTTTCATTTTAACTGTATTTAATCAAATTCATTGACATCTATATATTCCTCTTCGTCTCGCTAAAAATACCATGATGAATCCAAGTGCATTATGCAGATGTACGCCAAATTTAGTACTAATTGGCTTATGGTCAAACAGTATAAAACCAATGAAATATAGGGCGTCTAAAAAGTCTCTTTATGATTTTGAATATATATTACAAAAGCCATTGATGAGATATCTCAATTAGATTTATTAAATGTACTAGGCAGTCTTCAATATCTTTAATCCCACAGCATTTGTGTATTTCAGGTTGATGTACCGAACCCCTAAAAATGACCACTCAAGAAGAGCTCTATGTGTCACGGTTTATTGAAACAAAATCAGATATACAGACTCGGTGAAACTAGGAACTAAGTACGGAAGATATCCACTGTCACGTTTGTCAACTCATGAATGGCATGAGAAATTTATGGAGACAGGGACAGTGTTTGAAAAAGGAAGGAGTGAACGACCAATAACATCTCAGGAAAACATAGATCGTGTTAAACAAGCCTCGGAACTCTTTCTTACATAGTCCATCCATATTGCTGTCACGCACTTACAGCTGCCGCGTTCAGCAAAGAATTAAGCCCTACACAAAAACTTTAAGATTTTACGATTGAAAAGTCCAACTCTAACAGGGCCTCGAGCCAAATGATAAACCGAGACGAAGAGTTTGCATTGAACATGCTAAAACAAATAAGATATACGTTCCACAACCGAGTTTGTTTTCTTAATGAAGAAACCTTTCGTGTTTCAAGGAAACTGAATGCATATTGTGAGAATCTGGGGATCAGAACATCTCCATGTGACTAGGGAACTTCATCTCGATTGGTAAAGAATGAATAGGTGGTGTAGTATCTAGTGAAATCAAATTATGGGTACATTTTTCAAGACATTTATTTCTGCTGATGTTGATTGAATATGTGGCCCCACAACAAACATAGCCTTTAACCAACCATAATTTTACAGCAAGAGAGTACGTTCGTGGGTTCCTGAATCTTCAAGGCTGGTGGATTGCAAGGGATAGCTAAATTCTCTGCTCACCACAGGTGTCATTTCCCTGGACTTCTTTCTAAGGGGTTATGTTAAAGATATCTTAACAACACTGATCTAAAATCAATAATGTCATTGCCACCATCGATGAGGCTAGGTAACAGGGAATATAATTCAAGGTTAGAGGCCACCTATGAATGGGAAAAGGGCAGAAGGCAAGGGGCAATGACATTTCCCTGGTTAGCAGAAATACCGTATAAGGATGTTAACCATATATATATATATATATATATATATATATATATATATATATATATATATATATATATATATATATATATATATATATGTGTGTGTGTGTGTGTGTGGAGCTCCACCCAAGCTAGGACCAAGGAGGGTTAGGCAAAGGCTACTTATATAACTCAACGGTAGATCTATAGGCACCCCCAAAGCCCCCATCCTCAGCTCACAATGATTGTGCGGATACAGACACCACAGAAAACTATCGATCATGAGAGTTACTTGAACCCCAGTCCGTCAGATCGCCAGACAGGGACGTTTCCAACAGATCACCACAACCCCTGAAATCGAGTACCATCTTGATGTGCTTCTTGCTGCTAATGGTGCCCATATATAGGTGTAATAATGGAGGCAGAAAAACTATTCAAAAGCTAATTTTGTAACAATTTGCAGATATTTGTAAAAAGACTTTCCAGGCACCATATATATATATATATATATATATATATATATATATATATATATATATATATATATATATATATATATATATATATACAGTATATATATATATATATATATATATATATATATATATATATATATATATATATATATATATAATATATATATATATATATATATATATATATATATATATATATATATATATATATATGTGTGTGTGTGTGTGTGTGTGTGTGTGTGTGCGTTAAAATTTGTGAGGTCAAAATGACAGACGCTAACACAAGACAAGCTAAAACAATGCAAAAATTATGTAAATAAATCACTCAAAAGAAATATAAATAATTAACAACAGAAGAACGTAAGAGTTCACTGCTTTAGATCATCCTTTTCAAATCTAAGTTATGACCGGAGGGTATCACAATGTAGCGATAAATTACTTGAAGTAACAGTTACCAAATTGAGCAGTAACAAGCCTTTTTGGCAATGATAATTCCATTCGTGAGACTTTAAATGCAAAGGAATTACGACTGAATTCATAAATTGGCTGTGAATACTTTTCTTACACAATTATATGATCTAGAGAACAATAATATTGCTTCCCATTTCATATCATGAATATATTACACTTATAATTATTTTCTGTAAGTTTTGTTAGTACTATAGCTATTGTAATGGCTTATCATTCATTTCAACATATCATTATTACTATTATTTCCTTAAAGATTATGGTGCCTCAGTGGCATTTATTTTGTAATTAAGTTTCTAAGTCGATCTGATTCCTAGCATCAGTAATGCATGGTGCATGTAGCTGTGCTATGCTAGTCATCGTTAGAGGGAGAGAAAAATACATAGACAAGACTATAATTTTACAATAAATTTACTAAAAGTAAACTGTCAATAACAAGGTATAAATGAGTTCGGCTGGTACACGTTGCTGGAGGGTGTATGGTGTCTCCTCTCATCTTCAGGCAAGAATTCGATGGATGTAGGCAGGGCTGACTCTATTTATATGGATTGGTGGGATTGTCAAATCAGGTGCTGGTTGCTAATTGGTCCCCATGAGTAGAGGCTGCATCAAGTTTGGGACGGAGCTGCTCTCCCAATGGCTGAGGGGATCGGTCACAGTTAGGCTGCTGCAGCTACTACGTTCACGGAAGTCGAAGTTAGAGTAAGTTCGGGTGAGCTACTATTGATGCGCGATGATTGGACAAATCACACACACACACACTCCCAGATTGACTGTACAGCATCTCCGGCCGGGGGCTCTTAGATTCAAGGTCATAGCTCCCAAAAAGGACAAAGCGCTGCCTGATTGGGGCTCAGCATCAGGCACACTGTTTTGCTGCTCAGATCCTAGGTTAGGTGAGTCTCAAGCTGATTGCTTATTGGCTGAGGTGCTCGTCGGGAAAGTCTCAGTTAAAGCTGTAAGGCCACTGATCGTCGTCGTACTCGTCGATGTTGGTAAGACATTGGGTGGTGTTCCTATGGCAGGATGGGAGGAGGAACATTTCTTGGGTCGTGTAAGGCATGCAATGCTGATGAAAAAAGAAAGGTCAGAGTGATTGAGAAGCTCAATTACAAGATAAATGCTAATGAGGTTGCCATAATCTTCAACAAAACCTGCTTATAAGAGGGTCTACTTCCAAGTGATTACTATTATTATTATTATTATTGTTATTATTATTATTATTATTATTATTATTATTATTATTATTATTATCAGTAGCCATAGCTAAGCTACAACCGTTGTTGGAAAAGCATGATGTTATAAGATCAAGGGGTCCAGTACCAGTACGATGAGGACAGGGAAGAGGGGAATATGGGGAAAGGATAAGTACCCCTGGATACAATCTAGTTTATAGCCCGAAGGCAGGTACCTGGGATGGGAAAGAAGAAGGGGAAAAAAAGGGGGGAAAAGGAAGTACAGGAAAAGAATAAAAGAGAGGGGCAGACCCTCATGCGACATTAGATAGTAGTAGAATTATTCTGAGAAAGGAAGAGACAGGCAGGAAAAGGAAAGGTTCTTTGGTTCACGCTAAGCAAAAGGACACCAATCGACTGTCACCAATTTGTTGATTGAGTAAGGTATGATGGTTAATGAAGGTTTTTTTTTTATGATGATGATTAAATGTTTAAATGAAATTACAATATAATTGCTGAAAGGATATATAATGAATTTAATCAGATGATATGAATCTGGGCCTAGGAGGATCACAATTGATCTTAGGCTCCAGTCTCCTCCACCAATAATGATCACGAGCATGTTCAATAGTGAGATTTCGCGTTAGAGTGCAAAGGTCGTCTTCGTCTAAAGCAAGTTTCTCCCAGGTTTTCTGCTCCAATTTGGAATATTGATGTAGTTCCCTAATTGTATTTTAATAGGGAGGGCTCTCTTTGTAGGCTCTCCTCAAAGCCCTATTTTGTATTGCCTGCATTTTATTTAGGGAAGTTCTGCTAATTGCTCCGAATATTATGGTGGGATACTCTAACTGAGGCTTTACTAATGACTTATATAAACGAAGTTGAGTTTTAGTTGATAAGTATTTAAAACGTTGTAATTTATCAAAAGTTACTCTAGAAGAAGCTATTCTCTCTTTGACCTGTGAAAGAATACCAGATTTCTTAAAGTTACACCCAAGTATTGTGGCCTTTTGTTTAAAAGGAATTCTAACATTGTCAACAATGATTTCTGCAGGATTGCGAGCTGAAATGGGGAGGAGCTGAAATTTGTTCAAATTTGTTGTTATTTTCCATTTCTTTTCGTAATTATTTACTTTTTGTATTTCCCTGATTGTTTTTATTTGCAGCATACGTTTGTTCTTATTAGGAATAGATATTACCTGGGTGTGGTCATCTGCAAACAGGATTTGCAGACAACCTGGAACAGGAGGAGGGGTGTCTCTGATATAAAAATTGTAAAGTGAAGGGGAGAGAACACTGCCCTGAGGAACACCAGATAGAAGTGGAAACTCTGGTCCAATAAATTCTTTAATCTTGATCATGGCCACTCGATTGTCAAGAAAGTTACATAATAACCTGGTAGCTAGATTTGGTAGTTGGGCTTCTATGAGTTTGTATTTAAGACCCTCGTGCCATACCTTATCGAAAGCTCGGCTGACATCCCTAGAAATTAGGTTACAACGACCCCCAAGATTTGACTTGACAGCAATGAATTCATAAAGACGGGCTAATGCAAGTTGGGTCCCTTTGCCCCTTGTAAATCCGTATTGATTGTTATTGATAAGTAAATTTTCCTCAAGGAAATCCTCAAATCTTTCTTTGATAATTTTTTCAAGAATCTTACCAACTGTCTCTAATAAGGATATAGGTCTATAGTTAGAGACTTAGGTGAGGTCTCTGCCCTTTTTCCTTACAAAGGGAAGTATTGCTTTTTTGAAATAATCTGGCCAATAACCCATACTAAAATTTCATTAAAGATGTTGCAAAGAAAAGAGAGCATCGAATTTGACAAATTATTAAGGATAAGTTTACTTACTTTAGACTGGCCTGGAGCTTTGTTTTTAAAACTTTTGATTATTTTGATAATATATTGAAGTTGGATAGGTTTGAGGAAAGGGTCATCTTCGTCAAGTCTCCCAAGATCTACTGAATCATAAGGTATTATACGGTCAGCATGTTCACAGATTATCTCAGTGACATGCTGCTCATGTTGTTGGTCGAACCTTAGATTTTCAATTGGGTTTATTTTAAAGATATTGGACCAGAAGTCTCTAAAGATCACCTCCTGATCTTGAGATGAATAGATCTTTTCATTATTATTTTGTCAGGTAGTAGGTTGGCCAGGGCACCAGCCACCCGTTGAGATACTACCGCTAGAGAGTTATGGGGTCTTTTGACTGGCCAGACAGTACTACATTGGATCCTCCTCTCTAGTTACGGTTCATTTTCCCTTTGCCTACATACACACTGAATAGTCTGGCATATTCTTTACATATTCTCCTCTATCCTCATACACCTGACAACACAGATTACCAAACAATTCTTCATCACCCAAGGGGTTACTGCACTGTACTTGTTCAGTGCCACTTTCCTCTTGGTAAGGGTAGAAGAGACTCTTTAGCTATGGTAAGCAGCTCTTCTAGGAGAAGGACACTCCAAAATCAAACCACTGTTCTCTAGTCTTGGGTAGTGCCATAGCCTCTGTACCATGGCCTTTCACTGTCTTGGGTTAGAGTTCTCTTGCTTGAGGGTACACTCGAGCACACACTCCTATCTTATTTCTCTTCCTCTTGTTTTGTTAAAGTTTTTATAGTTTATATAGGAGATATTTATTGTTGTTACTCTTCTTAGAATATTTTATTTTCCTTTTTTCCTTTCCGCACTGAGCTATTTTCCCTGTTGGAGCCCCTGGGCTTATAGCATACTGCTTTTCCAACTAGGGTTGTAGCTTAGTAAGTAATAATAATAATAATAATAATATGAGTGATGTATGCTATAGGTTGAGAAGATGAGCCCAACAGTTTCTTAATCATATTCCAAAATTTTGCAGGGTCTTTATAATAACCTTCACATTTATCTAATAGAGCCTCCCAAGTAGAATTAATGAGGTCAGTTGATTCTATCTTGATCTGTTCCTGTATATTATGAATGTACTCTAATAGTTGATGTGTGGGGCCTCGGTTATTAATTAATGCTAAGGCTTGTTTATAACGGATCTGAAGTAATTTAAGAGAATCTGTTTCTTTGGTATATGGTAGGATACTGAAAGTTTTAAGTGGGAAATGGAGCTCTGAGGCTTCCTTGATCCTCCTATACCAAAAAGCTATCTTATCGTCTATGTAAGATTTATCTTTTAAGATGTTATCGGGTTCGTCAAAAGTAGAGAGAGAGTCATCAAGAATGTCCTTAAAACATTCCCAGTTCGCATTGTTCAAATCTATAGTTGGATTAGCGACCACCATAATGGGTCTCACAGTAATGGGAAGATGATCCGAAGTGGTTAAGGGGCCTTGAGTAAGGGAATAATTAAACATGTGAAATTTATTTGAAAGAAGTATATCTGCCTTACTAGAGGTTCTTCTGGTAAAATACGTATCAAAATCTAGGCCTAAGAACCTTATAAGGTTTCTATTCAACAGGCCATTGATTAATGTGCCAATAGGGTTGACTCTGTTATAACTAAGGGCTGGATGAGCTGCATTAAGATCAGCCAGCAGATAGACAGGGATTTTACGTCTCATCAATGATAATATATCCTGCTGTGGAAATACTGGGTTTCTTGGGGGTAGATAGGTCGTGGCGACTATAATTGGTCCCCGTACTGTCTGTATTTCGACAGCAATCAGATCGTGATTGAAACCATCAATTAACTTGACACCAACATCCCGTCGAAGCGCTATTGCTGTACCAGCCCCCTGTTCACCAGAGATGTTACACTGAAACACATTATAGTTCCAGATCTTGATACGGGTAGAATCAGGAATTCCAGTTGAGTTAAGAAGTATGAGATGAGGAGAGAGGGAGGAGTAGATATTAGCAAGTTCCTTACACCTGAGGAACGTCCACTTTAATACATTATGTTGAATCACTGTGAGGGAATCCATTATGGTAATCGTCCTTTGGTCAAGTCGTAAAAACCTGATTTTAATCTACTGAACTTATCTGGATTGATCCGGGTAATCCTGGGACTGTATTTGTCCAGTTCAATACAGCCATTATTAATGAATTGAACAACTGTGGAGTTAGCTAATTTTTCAGTGTATAAGTATTTGATAGTATGGTTCTCAAAAATCACTTTCTTAATTTGGTCATGAGATGCGGATTCAGGGAGGTTTGCTATATTAGTGGAGGTATACAATTTTAGACCAACCTTAGTTGTTGATTGTTTCGCTGGAGGAAGGGGAGGGAGAGCAGTAGCTCCTAGCAATTCAGTGTCCAAAGGTTCAGATGTTGAGGTAGAGGGCTATGGTTGTTTTTTAGCAGGATTAGCAGGCTCCGATATATCAGAATCTGCGTCACTCAGTACTCTTTTCCTGTTGAATTCATCAGTATCCATTTCATCATTACCTGCCACAGATTGAAGAGGGGTATTGGCACGTACGTTATCTGATTTCAGCATGGTTGAGACTTTATTGGCTAAATTGATAGCTTCGATAGGAATTTTGACCAGTGGGAATCCACTGGCTTTATAAAAAGAATCAACCATTGACTGGAAAGTCCCTGGCTCGACTGCTTCACTAAGGTTAGCCATGATAAGTGCAGTGTTCATAAAAGTTTGTTGCTGAAGGGTAATACTGTTGAATATAGGTTGAGAGAAGGAGTTAGGATTGGAGGGGGCTGAGGCTTGAGCAAAGGACTTATTTGGTGAGAGATTTGATTGCTGGTTTCTAAGAACCTTTGCTTGATCCTTAACCATAGATTTCCGGGTGGGGCATCTTGCTGCCATGGTTGGATGGTCACCATTACATGTGATACACTCATGGCTATGCTGATTGGTGCAATTAGTCCAAAAGTGGTCCAATGAGGTACAAAGCGAACATATCTTATATGTGGATGGTTGAGGGCAGTCCTTTTTCGTATGATCATACATGTAGCATCTCATGCATTGAGATAGGGAGACAAATACGTCCTAGGCCAGATATTTTGGGGGAAATGATTGGCTTGAAATGAGCAGGCCCTTGGTAAGGCTGTCTCTCACCATTTGAATGGTCCCAAGTTGAACTTTAAAGGTCGATTTGGTGTTTGGTAATTTGATGACCTTAGTTACCTTAACATTATTCCTACGTTCAATTTCAGCCTTCAATTCATCTTCAGATTGGTCATAAACTATGTCATCGGCCTGCGTAATGACCAGGGTACATAGGGCATTTAGATGAGGAGGATCTAGGACCTCAAAATTCTTGCTAAGGAAAGCATCCTTAGTTTTGGTGAGGATGATCTTCTCAATAGTAGCTTCATCAGCTATAGCCAAATAAATGTTGTTGACTGTAGTCAGCTTATGAATGAAGCAGGAGTTATCCTGTAGGATACTCCATACAGCCTTCCTACGGGCATCATTGTCAGATCCCTGACTGGTATCTTTAATCATCACTTTCCCCATTGCAGTGAAGAGAAGAAAGTAATATGCATTAAGAAATTTACATTTAAAGGGAAATTTAACTATTAAGTATTCCTACGGGGGAAAAATGAGTAAATATAAACTCTAAGGGATTTCACGTAACTTTTCACGGGATCAAAATTTTGACTTTTTTTTTTTTAGAAAATGGTGTTGCAATGACGTGACACAAATTTTGAGACTGGGAGAGGGTGGAGTAATATCAACGTTTTGAGGGAAATGCAAAAAAAAGTTTAGAATTTTAAGTATTAAGAGCGCTAGAACAAAAAAACTGAATTTCAAAAGTTAAAGGTATTAGTTAACACTATGAGAGACAGTGCCTTATGCCTATTGCCCTATCCTATGCAGGCACTACTGGAGAAGTAGGAACCTAGACGGTGCAGCAATACCCAGTGCCCCCAGAGAGTTTTAAGACCACAACGGCAACTCCGGGAGAAAAGGGCTACTGATGGTTAGTATTATTATTATTATTATTATTATTACTACTATCCAAGCCACAACCCTAGTTGGAAAAGCAAGATGCTACAAGCCCAGGGGCTCCAACAGGGAAAAATAGCCCAGTGAGGAAAGGAAATAAGGAAATAAATAAATGAAGAGAACAAATTAACAATAAATCATTCTAAAAAAAGTAACAACGTCAAAGCAGACATGTCACATATAAACTATTAACAACATCAAAAACAAATAAGTCATATATATATACTAAATTATAAAAAGACTCATGTCCGCCTGGTCAACAAAAAAGCATTTGCTTCATCTTTGAACTTTTGAAGTTCTACTAATTCAACTACCCGATTAGGAAGATCATTCCACAACTTGGTAACAGCTGGAATAAAACTTCTAGAGTAATGCGTAGTATTGAGCCTCATGATGGAGAAGGCCTGGCTATTATAATTAACTGCCTGCCTAGTAGTACGAACAGGATAGAATTGTCCAGGGAGATCTGAATGTAAAGGATGGTCAGAGTTATGATAAATCTTATGCAACATGCATAATGAACTAATTGAACGACGGTGCCAGAGATTAATATCTAGATCAGGAATAAGAAATTTAATAGACCGTAAGTTTCTGTCCAACAAATTAAGATGAGAATCAGCAGCTGAAGACCAGACAGGAGAACAATACTCGAAACAAGGTAGAATGAAAGAATTAAAACACTTCTTCAGAATAGATTGATCACCGAAAATCTTGAAAGACTTTCTCAATAAGCATATTTTTTGTGCAATTGAGGAAGACACAGAGCTTATATGTTTCTCAAAAGTAAATTTGCTGTCTAGAATCACACCTAAAATTTTGAGTCATACAAATTTAAAGAAACATTATCAATACTGAGATCCGGATGTTGAGGAGCCACCGTCCTTGACCTACTTACAATCATACTTTGAGTTTTGCTAGGATTCAACTTCATACCCCATAATTTGCACCATGCACTAATTCTAACTAAATCTCTATTAAGGGATTCACCAACCCAAGATCTACATTCAGGAGATGGAATTGATACAAAGAGAGTAGCATCATCTGCATATGCAACAAGCTTGTTTTCTAGGCCAAACCACATGTCATGTGCATATAGTATGAAAAGTAATGGGCCAAGAACACTACCCTGGGGAACACCGGATATCACATTCCTATAATCACTATGGTGCCCATCAACACAACTCTTTGAGATCTATTACTTAAAATATCAACAATAATGCTAAGAAACGACCCACCCACTCCCAACTGTTTCAGTTTGAAAACAAGGGCCTCATGATTAACACGGTCAAAGGCAGCACTAAAATCAAGGCCAATCATACGAACTTCCCGACCACAATCAAGAGATTTCTGTACAGCATTGGAGATTGTAAGAAGGGCATCACATGCTCCAAGGCCTTTACGAAAACCAAATTCTAAACTAGGGAGTAGATGATTACCTTTAGCAAACCTATTAAGACGTTTTGCCAGAAGACGTTCAAAAATATGGGAGTTATGGAAATTGGGCGCTAATCAATGGGACTTGAGCTACCACAAACACATTCACATAGAGGAGTAACATTACCAATTCTCCAACAAGTGCTCCTCTTCTTGTTAACTTGCGCAAAATAACAGATAACTTTGGAGCTAAGAAATCTGCAGTCTTTATAAAAAACAAAGGAAAAATACCATTTGGGTCTACACCTCCATAAGCATCAAGGTCCACCAACAGAGCTTTAATCTCACGAGATCGAAAAGCTAAACTAGTTAGTTTAGCCTCAGGAAAACAGGAATGAGGAAGTTCAAGTTTTTCATTATTCTGTTTACTGTCAAAAACATCAGCCAAAAGGGTTGCCTTTTCCTTTGGACAGTGAGCGACTGAGCCATCTGGTTTAAGTAAAGAAGGAGCTGTTGCATCTACACCAAAGAGTGCAGATTTAAGGTTAGACCACCATTTATGTTCCTGAGTTGTACCAGAAAGTGTTTCTTTTATGGTTAAATTGTACTCCTTTTCAGTTGAGGCATAAATTCTCTGAGCAAAATCTCGAAGCTGAGTATAGCTGTTCCAGGTCAAATCTGATCTGTTACCCTTCCAAAGGTGATAGGCCTCCTGCTTCTCCAAATAAGCACGTCTACGATCATCATTGAACCACGGTTTGTCCTTCACTCGGTACCTTAGCACACGAGAAGGGATACGCTTATCAGTTATGTTGACTAGATTCTCATTCAAAGGGACAACAGGATCTACACTATTATATAATTGTGACCAATTCAAGCACAAAAGATCATGCAAAATCCCTTTCCAGTCTGTTTGGGATTTCATATAAATCTTACAAGAATATGATATATCAGGGACAGGCTGCTCAGTCTTTAGTAGTTAGAATTGAAGTACTAGGAGAGAGACAAGTTCAAGGAGGAGAGAGACAGTCAAGTGGTACTCAAGAGTAAGGGGGTAGGAGGGGCTGGGAAGGGAAGGATAAGGATGAGGGGTAAGGTTGACTGGCAAGTGAGCTATCCCTCTACTGCTGCTGGAGTCAATGCTGGGTCCAAGCTGGTCGTAGCTGCTGTGATGGCTGCTAGGAAAGAGCTGGGAGACGTCCATTCAGGTAGAAGTCCAGAAGCAGAATCAAGGGGTCCAACAAGAAAAATAGCACGGAGAAGAAAGGAAATAAGTGTGCTTGAGTGTATTCTCAAGCAATAGAACTCTAACTCAAGACATTGAAAGACCATGATACAGAGGCTATACCACTACCTAAGACTAGAAAATAATCTTAACAGGGAATGACTACTTACTCTCTCCCTACCCTAAGGTTGGGGACAGTCCAAAGTTATACATCAGGCAATGTGCTGTTGGGCGTGACCGGGAAGACATACACACACACACACACACACACACACACACACACACACACACACATACACACATATATATATATATATATATATATATATATATATATATATATATATATATATATATATATATATATATATATATATTTATTTATATTGTATAATTATATAACCAGACACTTGGTCTTTGTTATATAGGGTGATTATTATTATTACTATTGTTTATTCATATACATGATATACAGAAAACATGAACGAAGAGCAGGACAATAATCTATAGCAGTGTGTCCAGGCTCTCCCAGTAAATCCTGATAATGCCTAAACTGTAGCAAGTCACTCTGGTCCTAAATTCGATTTGTCTCCGGCAATGTCATTTGCGATATCGCGTTAAACGAAGACTCTCTGCGGGCCCGTCCAAAGCGAAACTTCAGGCGGAGGACATTTGCATAACCAGTTTAGGCCAAGTCGGAATGACTGAGGAAGACCTCTATTCTGTTACATCTCCAATTGGACAAGTGTTATCTTTTTTAAAGAGAGAAGATGAAAAAGGTGCAAAAGGTGCATTTTGGCACTTTTGCCCTGTTTGAAACAATATCAATTTAAAGCAGTTTGAAACAGATGCTAATGGAACTACTCAACAAATTCTGATATGTTCCACGCTCTCCAAATTGCTATGTAAATTTCATGACTCTTGGGAAAGAAAAATTATATAAAATTTCTGATCGAGAAATTTAGATGAATAATGCCATGTCATATCCGGAAATATAATTCTAAATAGAAAAATAATTGAAGATTGTTGTTAATGAAAATTTTAGAACAATCTCGTTATATGATTACAGATAGAGCGATAAAACGTGCTAAAAAAAAAAAAAAATACGAATTCTGGTAAATGTAAGAAAACCATCTGAAAGCCAATCAAATCACTAGCTACAACACCACTTGCATTCACTAGGGAGCTTGTAAAACGTTTATAACACCTCTGTAGACCTCAAATTAATAATGAAAATATGGACTTGAAATAACAGCTGCAATGCTAATTCGAGAAGAGGAGTAGAAGAGGAATTAATGAAAATATAAACGTGGAGTCAATGTCACTTTGAAATTGTGAATATTACAACAATAAAATCACACTGAAATTTAGTCTCAGTCTATATCTCATTTATATATACTCGTAAGGAAAATGTTATGAGAACGTTGATTTTATAGCTTATTAATATTGAAAGAGAAACGAAGACAATCCTGACAGAACTCAATATTAAAGATCGTTATCACTCAAGGGAAAACAGGTTTACCTGAATTTTGAAACATTTTAATGGTAACAGGAAATCTGAAAGAGAATACTAGAATTAAACTTCTTTAAACCCCAACAAGAATTTGTAATAAAACTAAAAAGAATTTTAAGAAAACGATGAAATAGAAAATTATAAAATACAATGCTGGAACGTCTTGTATTTGTGTTTTACCATTATTATTATTATCAGACGCAAC
>NC_090741.1:101174441-101189441 GCF_036898095.1 Palaemon carinicauda | reverse complement strand
CTCGTCTGCAACCATTACAGTATCATGTGCAAACAACAACTGATTTACTTCCTTTTCATGGTCATTCTCGTCTACCAGTTTTAATCCTCGTCCATGCACTCGAGCATTCACTTCTCTCACCACTCCATCAACAACCACGGCGACATCACACATCCCTGTCTCAGCCCCACTCTCACCGGAAACCAATTGCTTACTTCATTTCCTATCCTAACACAACCTTCCACCAACTCCATATAACTTCATCACATTCCACATTGCATCCCTATCAACTCTATCATACACTTTCTCCAGATCCTTAAACGCAACATACACCTCCTTACCTTTTGCTAAATATTTCTCGCATATCTGCCTAACTGTAAAAATCTGATTCATACAACCCCTACCTCTTCTAAAACCACCCTGTACTTCTAAGATTGCATTCTCTGTTTTATCCTTAATCCTATTAATCAGTACTCTACCATACACTTTTCCAACTACACTCAACAAACTAATACCTCTTGAATTACAACACTCATGCACATTTCCCTTACACTTATATAGTGGTACAATACATGCACAAACCCAATCTACTGGTACCATTGGTAACACAAAACACATATTAAACAATCTCACCAACCATTCAAGTACAGTCACACCCCCTTCCTTTTACATCTCAGCTCTCACACCATCCATACCAGATGCTTTTCCTACTCTCATTTCATCTAGTGCTCTCCTCACTTCATCTATTGTAATCTCTCTCTCATTCTCATCTCCCATCACTGGCACCTCAACACTTGCAACAACAATTATATCTCCCTTCATATTACCCTCAACATTCAGTAAACTTTCAAAATATTCCGGCCACCTTTTCCTTGCCTCCTCTCCTTTTAACAACCTTCCATTTCCATCATTCGCCATCTCTTCAATTCTTGAACCAGCTTTTCTTACTTCCCTCACGTCTTTCCAAAACTTCATCTTATTCTCTTCATATGAATGACCCAATCCCTGACCCCACCTCAGGTAAGCTGCCCTCTTTGCCTCACTTAGTTTGCGCTTTACTTCCACATTTTTCTCTCTATATTTTCATGCTTCTCTACACTATTACTCTGCAGCCATTTTTCAAAAGCCCTCTTTTTCTCTTCCACCTTTACCTTCACTCCTTCATTCCACCATTCACTGCCCTTCCTCATGCTGCCTCCAACAACCTTCTTGCCACACACATCACTTGTAATCCCAACAAAATTTTCTTTTACTAACTTCCACTCCTCTAAATTACCAGTTTCTCTTACTTTCACTTCTTCATATGCCATTTTCAACCTTTCTTGATATTTCCTTTCATCCCCGGTTTTAATAGCTCCTCAACCCTCCCTAGCTCCCTTTTACATCCACCTACTCTATTCCCCCACTCTTTTGCTACAACTAATTTTCCTTCCACCAAAAAATGATCAGACATACCGTTAGCCATACCCCTAAAAACGTGCACGTCTTTCAATCTTCCAAATAGTCAGGTTCCAAATCTCATAAAAGTGATTTTTTAATTGGGGGTGGTAGTTTTCCTGCCAAAATTATGAAAATTCATATCTAGGGGTATTTTGATATGATAAATCCATTGCAGCATGGTGCCAAAGCGAGAAATGACCGGAAATGGATCAAAATGGCATCTGTTTCAAGATGGCTGCCATTTCGTGTAATATCTGTATAGATAAACATATTTTGTCAGTTTGACTGAACAAAGTGATCTACACTTAATATGTATACCTCAGTGAGTTCATTTTTAATGATTTAATTGAATGAACACATTCTTGTTGCCTTAAATCCAAGATGGCCGCCAAAACAGAGGGTTTAGACTATCTCTGTAATTTACGGAATTGTCTCCATTGATTGCAATTTTTCACAAATGATATGGAAACATCAGTACTGATTTTGAACAATGTTACACAGATTGCAGCATCACAATTAGTAGTTTTTAATAACATATAGTTATATGTAATGAATATATTTTATTGTAACTGGTACTACTTCACATGGGATACGATATTATGTTGAACTAGGTATCAAAAAGTAGTCTAGCTGCGGGCGGCTAATGCAGGTGCAACTGATGATAAACTTAAACAAAAGTGCACACAGGCTCAAAAGTTAAAACTTAATTCACTTTTAACATAAAACATTTGCTAATTTTTTAAACTGTCCACAACTGCTAAAACAAACTAGACAAAATTATTTATGCATGGCTGGTCTTCTTTGGATCTCTTATGACAAAGGATTGTACATTGAAGTTTAGATTTGAAACAACTGCACTTGTTTGATTGGCAGCCAGTTTTACAATTACATGACACCATTTCAATGACAGCGTCTGGAATGGGATGATTTGTCATCATAACTGGTATCAATTTCTGTTTCTCACTATCTAAGTTGAACCCCACGGAGATCAGAGCATTTGTTTTCATTTCAAGTACAGGCTCAGTAGCATTTTGCCATACATGCGCTTGAAGGAAGGCACGAGAGATGTGCAGCCGAGCTGCATCACTAGTAGGGGGTATTTCTTCTGGGCGATTGGTAGTCAATATACTCTTAACTCGCATGGCGTCCAACGATGATGACTGGTTGTCTTTGTACAATCTGCACATGAAGACTTCAACGTGCTTGTAGTCAATTTCAGATGGGCTTTTAAGGTTAGTATTGTCCAGAAGATTGTGGAAATCCTTAAAAGTATTCCATGCAGTTGATTTGCCAATGCCATATATATAACTCGTGGTATCACATCCAGTTAAAGAGTGAAGAAGGGGGATAGATATAGGATCCATGCCTTGGCTTATGATTCCTTCTACCACAAATTTGATGTCTGTGATCTTTTGTTCTTTTCCAATCTGCTGCTGTAAATACACTTTCCTATTTCCAAAATGTTTGTAGTTGGCAAGAAGAATCACAAATACATCAGTATCCTGTGACACTACCACAATATGTTCCGCGGTTGAATTGACTATGCTTAATACCATACGGGTATCTGCTTCCTCATGGTCAGACTCCATGCTATCTAACTGTATGCCCAAAGAGGATGAACGGACATCCATGGGGTCTTCAAATGCCCCAGAGACAACAATAATCTTATCTTGAGGTGCATTTTTGATGAGAGTATCACCAAGGAGCTGCTGCAGAGCAATCTTGTTATCATTTATGCTCAAAAAGCTTTTGAAGTTGTCACCTTGAGGCAGGTTTACTTCTGGGGAAATTACTTTTGGCACCGCTTTGCGTTTTTGTTTTCTTTTTCCTTGTTTGTCTTTGGATTTAGAGGCCCTAGCACTTCGTGTGTCATCTTTGATGGAAGTTCCATCATAGCGGTCCATCACAATGTCTATCCTTGTGCTTGGAAACTTATATACCCCCTTGCAGTACTCTGTAGCAAATTCTCCGAATGTACTAATCGATTTAGTTGAAACCATGTAGACATACGCCATCCCATCAACAACATGCTGTGAAGAAGTGGGGTCTATTTGGGGAACAATTTGGGAAGGCTGAACTTTTGCAGTTTCACAAATGTTGTTGACTAGATCTGACTTGTTTCCTTTCCTCATGGTCTTATCTGTATAAAACAGTGCAATGGGGACAGACATCATTTCATGCTTTGCAATATGTTGCAGATCTACTGGCCTTCCAGCTTCATATGCTACACAGAGACGCTGTAGCACACCTCTGTTTGCATTTACAACTTTATTTTTCCAGTTTCAGTTGATTGAATATAGCGTTATGAGAAGCTTGGCTTATGCTACTTTCCTCACTGCATACTGTTACACGAGCTCGATTACGTAAACATAGTGAGTGATAAAGGACATCACCAGCTATAGCATCCCGAGCAGATTCCAATCTTGCCATAAGTTCAAAATCACCCATAGCAATGTTTTGTAACTTTTCGTGCATACTGAATGTTCTGGCACATAACAGCTCACCACTTTCTACCCCAGAACAACATAACACACAGTGAGTGCCCTTTATGTAAGTTTTGGCCTGACTTCTAAGGAATACTCTTCCAGAATTATCCAAACCACCCATGTCCATATCAGTAGCGTCTGCATTATCAGAAAAACGGTCGAGTTTAAGTTTGCTCATGAAATTAGGCCTACATTCACGGTGCCATACTAGCTTGGGATGATCAGTTTCCTGAAAGATATCATCTAGTATAGCCAACGCCGCTGTTATGCAGGCTGGCCTCTCTACCATGTTTTTCCAGAGTTCACATTGTGATTTTATGTCTTGAATATTTGTAACACCAGAAACAGGCTTATTTTTCCTAAACTTTGTCTTTGGGTCCTTCTTATCATTTTGACAAACAAAGCACTTCTGCTCATAATCAAACCGTGCTGGGCGCTTGGCCGATGACGCCATATCCCTAGTTATTATACTTCTACGATGCAGTTATTTCACAACCTATTGCTGAAATGAGAACATATTATTACCCCAAACTATCTATACTAATATAATTTATATGAAAACATCGTAAACGTTGTCCTGTAAAATGAATAATCAGTTTGATTTTGTGAATATTTAAACAAAAAATGTAGAAATTCAAAAAATAAAGGGCAATGTTAACGTATACATTTTAGTGGCCATCTTGAATTTAAGACTACACAAATTCATAAAATCAATAAAATTACTTGAAATAGAATCGTTTAGTCCCAAACAGTAAAAACAGATAATTTTGTTCAATGAAATGGACAAAATATTGTTATCTTCGCAGAAATGGTACGAAATGGCGGCCATCTTTAAATGGACGCCATTTTGAGCCATTTCTGTTCATTTTTCGCTTTGGCACCATGTTGCAATGGATTTGTCATGTCAAAATCTCCCAAGATAGAAAATTTCATAATTTTGGCAGAAAAACTACCACCCCAATGGAATTTTTAGTTTTGGACCCTGACTAAAACATTCTTTTAGTTATCAACACATAATCCATTAATGCCCTTTCTACTACTCTTCCATTTGCCACTCTTACCCATGTATACTTGTTTTTATCTTTCTTTTAGAAAAAGCTAGAGCTTATCACCACCTCGTGCTTAACACACATATCTACCAATCTCTCACCACTCTCATTTTCACTTGGTACGCCATACTTCCCAATGACACCTTCTACCTCTCCAGCGCCCATTCTAGCATTTAAGTTACCCATGACAACTACATAATTCGTTCTACCCAGTCTTTCTACACACCTAGTTAATTCATTCCAGAACTCATTCAGCTCTTCTTCACTTTTCTCACTACCTGGGGGTAGTAGATGGCCAGGGCACCAGCCGCCCGTTGAGATACTACCACTAGAGAGGTATTGGATCCTTTGACTGGCCAGACAGTAATGCATTGGACTCCTCTCTCTGGTCACGGCTTATTTTTTCTTTCCCTACACTTACACAGAATAGTCTGGCCTATTCTTTTCATATTCTCGTCTTTCCTCATACACCTGACAACAATGAGATACATAACACTTCTTCACCCAAGGGGTTAATTACTGTACTACAATTTGTTCAGTGTACTTTCCTCTTGGTAAGGGTAGAAGAGATTCTTTAGCTATGGTAAGCAGGTCTTCTAGGAGAAGGACACTCCAAAATTAAACCAATGTTCTCTAGTCTTGGGTAGTGTCATAGCCTCTGTACCATGGTCTTCCACTGTCTTGGGTTAGAGTTCTCTTGCTTGAGGGTACACTCAGGCATATTATTCTATCTTATTATTTTTTATTCTTCCTCTTGTTTTTTTGAAATGGTGTGTTGGGCAGGCTTAATAGAAGGGCCATGGATTCCTGGTGGTTTATCAAGAGGTTGTATTTCCTTTTTCTGACTTTTTCTTCTCAAAACCATCCCTACTGTCCTCCCTCCAGTTGAAGTGGCTATCCTGAAGGGTATTTAGCCTTGCATGGTGTATCGGCTCCTCCAAGTTGACCAGTTTTTCCGACTTCTTACTATAGTCTATTGGTATCATCAATCACTTTATTTATAATTTTGTACATATTGTTTTTGTTATAATTCTTGTTAATCTAGTTTTTAAGTATGATGTCTCTTTTTTATTTCTATTAATTCTTATGCTATCTTCGATTTTCTTCTTACCATTATGGCTAAGATACAAGAAGATGATAGAAAGGCTTCTTTTGTCTTTGTTGGTGATTTTAATGCTCACCATAGGGAGTGGTTAAGTTCTATCTCTCCTACCGATCGCCATGGCTTAAGAGCTTTAGACTTTGTCTCTGAATCAGGCTGTGAGCAAATCATAAATGAAGCTACTCACAGGTCTGGTAATTGCTTGGACCTCGTATACACCGACTCCCCTGGCGTTATAACTAGTAAGGTTGGTTCTCCAGTCGGGACATCCGATATGCCTTGATTTCATTATTAGTGAAGACTGAGCAGCCTTTCCCTGATATATCATATTCTTGTAAAATTTATATGAAATCCCAAGCAGACTGGAATGGGATTTTGCATGATCTTTTGTGCTTGAATTGGTCACAATTATATAACAGTGTAGATCCTGTTGTCCCTTTGAATGAGAATCTAGTCAACATAATTGATAAGGTACCGAGTGAAGGACAAAGCATGGTTCATTGATGATTGTAGACGTGCTTATTTGGAGAAGCAGGAGGCCTATCACCTTTGGAAGGGTAACAGATCAGATTTGACCTGGAACAACTATACTCAGCTTCGAGCTTTTGCTCAGAGAGTTTATGCCTCAACTGAAAAGGAGTACAATTTAACCATAAAAGAAACACTTTCTGGTACAACTCAGGAACATAAATGGTGGTCTACCCTTTAATGGCTGCTGATGACCTAGCAGATAGACCTATAAGCTCCCCCAAACGCCCCATCCTTAGCTCACAAGGATGATGAGGTTGCAGCGAACAAAGAAACTTATGTGTTAGAGCGGAACTCGAACCCCAGACTGGCATTCACCAATCAGGGACGTTACCACATCGGCCACCACAACCCTTGAAGAACTAAAACAATAGTTTCAATGGTCTTCCACTGTCTTGGGTTAGAGTTCTCTTGCTTGAGGGTACACTCGGGCACGCTGTTCTGTCTTGTTTTACTTCCTTTCTTTTTGTTAAAGTTTTTTTTATAAATTAAATAGATGTTTATTTTAATGTTGTTACTCTTCAATTTTATTTTTCTTATTTCCCTTTCTCAATACGCTATTTTCCCTATTGGAGCCCCTGGATTTATAGCATCCTGGTTTTCTAACTAGAGTTGTAACTTAGCAATTAATAATAATAATAATAATAATAATAATAATAATAATAATAATAATAATAATAATAATAATAATAATAATAATAAATAATAAAATTATCATATTAAGTTTCATCCTTCACGATGCATTTGGCCATAATCATCAAAGAAAAGACTCAAAAAGTTGAAAAATGAAATGAAAAAAATCAATCGAAATATTAAGCGCAAAACACCTGATCTAATCAGGTTTCGGTGTGTCCCGAATTATATAATAAAACCCTCGTGCCGTTTGGCATAATGCTGTTATGCTGCATAACCTAATTATCATCTAATTGAACGTAGTTACAAAGATAACGCTATTAGCTTTTGATAGGCCCAAATTATCACATGATATAACTCAATAATCTGTTCGCAAAGCCGAAAAATCTCTTTAGATTTTTTTTTTTATTGAATTTTTTTTTGTTTTAATCAAAACGTTCTGCAATTCTTTTTTTTCTGAATCGAGTTATGGCTCTTGTTTTTGTTACTATGCAAAATATGTAAAAGAAAATTTAAAAATATTTTTTTTTTCTTATCAAATGCACCTTCAAATTGAAATGGTGGAAATTCTTTGAATAATTCGGATAATTTTCAAAGATTGTGTTAAGGTAAATGTTATCATTAATCAATCTGAAAATGGATTAAAAAACTGTGAGTCATTGAAAAGAAATAACATAAATGTTATTTGACAAGAATTAAGTTAACTTTTCACCTTATCGTTCCTGCTTCCTTCACCTTTAGGAATTTTAAGCGCGATGATGATAATTATGATAAATCTTCGTGCGTTTTTTGCAGTTTACAGGAGATGAGAATCTGATAAAGTGCGCATTCTGGTGAGTTGTAAGTTGGATGGAAGTGCGCTTGAGCTTATCAGTCACATCTCAAAATATATTTGAAAATCTGAAGGATAAAGGCCTTTGGAGCTATCCTTTCCAAAGGAACAAGTGAGCAAGTCCTGAACGCGGACATGGGTCCTCGTAGAGGACATACCTCCGCCAAGGTGACCTAGAGCGCCATATGTCCTAGAATCATGTATTATGTGACTTCGACCTTCACATGACCTTGACCTTTACGTGACCTTCAAGTGACCTTGACCTTCACGTGACCTTGACCTTCACATGACCTTGGCTTCTAAGTGACCTTGATCTTCAAATGTACCTTGACCTTCACGTGACCTTGACCTTCAGGTGACCTTGACCTTCACGTGACCTTGACCTTCACGTGACCTTGACCTTCAAGTGACCTGCTTGACTTTTGACCTTCAAGTGATCTTTGTTCATTTGCCACTGATACTTAATATGACATTGATATAATTCACCAATATGACCTTGACCTTTGACCTTTATAAATTTGAACATCACCCATGGGTTGCGCCTGGACTAGGACTTCCCTGTTGGCTTATGCAAAAGTCAGTGCTTTATTTCTGTCTCTTGATATGGCCACTTATGTCATAGTGACACCAGTGACCCCTGTGACCTTGACCTTGGGGTGACCTTGACCAAAATTTAATCAGTTCTTCATACACATTGGGGAACTACTTGGCCAAGTTTGAAGTGATTCCGTGTAGAAATGTGGCCTCTACGTTGTCCCACAGACAGACAGACAAACAGAGAAACAAACAAACAAACAAACAAACAAACAAACCGAACCGAAAACATAACCTCCTGGCGGAGGTAATAAACGTATAAGTAAATGAATAATAATAATAATAATAATAATAATAATAATAATAATAATAATAATAATAATAATAATAATAATAATAATAATAATAATCATAATAATAATAATAATAATAACAATAATAATGTGTTTGGGATTATCTCCTTTATTTTTGAGGAGAGAGATCTATCAAGTAATTCTTCTCTTGTTTATTTACAGGAAGTAAAAACAAGTACAATTGTTGACAATATTTAACACGATCTGGCAATCCTGTTCCTCAGGTCGAAGCATTCTGATCATGGTAAGGTGAAGTCCCAATATTTGCACAAAAACTGGATTTTGGTCTCAAGTCAGTTAAATTTGCAGTCGACGACGGAGCTGATATCGTTGATCTCTTCTTTGTTTGGCAGTGATGCACTCTGAATGTTGACTACACCTAGCCTGGAAGTCTCACCAATCAGCTCTGGGATTATGGATAAAGGCTCCATGTGAGTATTTCCTTCTATCGTACCTGGTGATTCAGGGGTTAAGTTTGTTGTGACTGAATATGAAGATCACCAGGCCAGATGAAATATCCAGGCAAGCTGTCTCTATGATCAACTCCATCTTCCAGGGTTTGATCACTTAACAGCCTCGAAGTACTGGTGGCATAAGTCTGTCTGTGGCTGGTATGATAAACTTCTCCAGGGTAGTGGTGAAGGTAGGTTTATATGGATGAATTAGAACTGCTCGTAGGATATTTAGACATTGCTATCTTGGGTGTTGCTAATAAGGCTGGTGTTTTCCATGGTGTGCTTGCAAGCAACATTTTGGTCATTGATTTGCAGGATGTGCGGCTCGATATCCCCCTGAAAGATATGACGGAATAACTAAAAAATCCCCTGTCATCATTCATCTGGGCTAGCTGTATCTAAAAAGCCAGCAACTTGATGGGTTCCCCTTTAGGAGTTCTGTTCGCGAACTTCTACATAGAAATTGCAAAGCAGTCCGTCTTTTCTCCTAGACGTCTTTTCACCAAAGAAGTCCAGAATCTACGCGTGATATTCAAGAAGTGTAACAGTTTAAACTTTATAATGGATGCTGTATGTGCAAGTCCCATTTACCCCAAACCTAATAGCCTTGGTCTCTGCCTCAATGAAAACAGTAAATTACCCTGATACTAGACCAACACCATATGGCCCTTTGTCCTGCAGGTCATTTCCCACTGTACTATGTTAGGCCACCTATGAGGATCTCGATCGAGTTTTTTAGGTTGCTAAACATCGGCTATGTCATCAGACATATCCACAAAATGGTCAGGAGAGCATTTAAAAGTTTGTATGAAGACACCCAGCCTGAACCCGCTAAGAAGACGATTTACTTCTTTTACATGAGGTACTTGCATAGAAGTCATTTGCGAGATAAGACTGCTATGAATAAAATTTTCAAGGAGAATGACAGAATTGTGGAACCTGGTACAGCCCTTGAATTTGTCATCTACTGTTAGATGTTTAAAAGAAATAACTTTATCATTAAGAACAACTCTACACCACCTATGTTGGGCCTGTTAAGGAGGACTAATGTGGCGTATCCATATAAATCCTGAAACCAAGGATGTCCCTGTAACTACAGTGGTAACATGCTTACGCATTTGCCCAGTCAGTTATTCAGTTATGCCAGCTGGGGGCCACCACGAAGAACATACTGCAAGCTCATGGGTAATATATTATTTTCAAGCATATCATAGAAAACACCAGCATTATTGGCAGTGCTCCATAAATACAGATATCTATGAATCCAGGAAGTAGTTGAGATCCTGCAGGAGAAACTTATTTCAACACGGCCCAGGCAGAGTTTATCCTGCTAACCAACAGACAGCCTGACACCACCCATACTTCAAGTCTACACATGGATCAGACACTAAAAGATGAAGTTAAACTTGAAGACAGCTTGCCTGGATGCACACTTAGCCTGGTGAACATCTTGGAAAATCTTACCAAAACTGACTACCTGCTTGAATCACATGATATACCAGGACATTCCACAGTGACACGTCTTCACACGTCATCACGGCAGCTGATCGGTGCAATATTCTGACTGGGCCAGCATACAATCAAAATTTTTAAAAGTTCATCACGACCAATTAAAGAAGAGATCGACTGTACTAGCTCCACAAATCCCAATGTGGACTAGTCAATGACAGCTCAACTAATTTAAAACAACAATCCAGCATATTCATATAAATATTGGAATATCTCAATATCATCTGCTCAATGCTTCAACATGAGGTTGAGGTTTGCCTAATCCTCGAAACATTGTCAACAATTGTACTCATTTTCAATGTGTGTAAAATAAACAGTAAAATTAATTACTTGACATAAGCCATGGCTTAAGAGCTTTAGACTTTGCCTCTGAATCAGGCTATGAGCAAATCATAAATGAAGCTACTCACAGGTCTGGTAATTGCTTGAACCTCGTATACACTGACTCCCCTGGCGTTATAACTACTAAGGCTGGTTCTCCAGTCAGAACATCTGATCATGCCTTGATTTCATTACTAGTGAAGACTGAGCAGCTTGTCCCTAATATATCATATTCTTGTAAAATTTATATGAAATCCCAAGCAGACTGGAATGGGATTTTGCATGATCTTTTATGCTTGAATTGATCACAATTATATAATAGTGTAGATCCTGTTGTCCTTTTGAATAAGAATCTAGTCAACATAATTGATAGGCGTATCCCTTCTCGTATGCTAGGTACCGAGTGAAGGACAAACCGTGGTTCAATGATGATTGTAGACGTGCTTATTTGGAGAAGCAGGAGGCCTATCACCTTTGGAAGGGTAACAGATCAGATTTGACCTGGAACAACTATACTCAGCTTCAAGCTTTTGCTCAGAGTTTATGCCTCAACTGAAAAGGAGTACAATTTTAACCATAAAAGAAACCCTTTCTGGTACAACTCAGGAACATAAATGGTGGTCTACCCTTAAATCTGCACTCTTTTGTGTAGATGCAACAGTTCCTCCTTTACTTAAACCAGATGGCTCAGTCACTCACTGTCCAAAGGAAAAGGCAACCCTTTTGGCTGATGATTTTGACTGTAAACAGAGTAATGAAAAAACTTGAACCTCCCCATTCCTGTTTTCCTGAGGCTAAACTAACTAGATTAGCCTTTCGATCTCGTGAGATTAAAGGTCTGTTGGTGGACCTTGATGCTTACGGAGGTGTAGACCCCAAATGGTATTTTTCTTTTGTTTTTTATAAAGACTGCAGATTTCTTAGCTCCAAAGTTATCTGTTATTTTGCGCAAGTTAGCAAGAAGAGGAGCTTTTAGTATTTGTTGGAGAATTGGTAATGTTACTCCTCTATGTAAATGTGATTTTGGTAGCTCAAGTCCCACTGATTACCGCCTAATTTCCATAACTCCCATATCATCTAAAGTTTATGAACGTCTTTTGGCAAAACGTCTTAATAGGTTTGCTGAAGGTAATCATCTACTCCCTAGTTTACAATTTGGTTTTCGTAAAGGCCTTGGAGCATGTGATGACCTTCTTACAATCTCCAATGCTGTACAGAAATCCCTTGATTGTGGTCAGGAAGTTCATATGATTGGTCTTGATTTTAGTGCTGCCTTTGTTAATCATGAGACCCTTGTTTTCAAACTCAAACAGTTGGGAGAGGGTGGGTCGTTTCTTAGCATTATTATTGATTTTTTAAGTAATAGATCTCAAAGAGTTGTTGTTGATGGGCACCATAGTGATTATAGGAATGTGATATCCGGTGTTCCACAGGGTAGTGTTCTTGGCCCATTACTTATCATACTATATACACATGACATGTTGTTTGGCCTAGAAAACAAGCTTGTTGCATATACAGATGATGCTACTCTCTTTGCATCAGTTCCATCCCCTGAATGTAGATCTGGGGTTGGTGAATCCCTTAATAAAGATTTAGCTAGAATTAGTGCATGGTGCAAATTATGGGGTATGAAGTTGAATCCTAACAAAACTCAAAGTATGATTGTAAGTAGGTCAAGGACGGTGGCTCCTCAACATCCGGATCTCAGTATAGATAATGTTTCTTTGAATTTGTATGACTCTTTCAAAATTTTATGTGTGATTCTCGACAGCAAATTTACTTTTGAGAAACATATAAGGTCTCTGTCTTCTTCAATTGCACAAAAAATAGGCTTATTGAAGAGTCTTTCAAGATTTTCGGTGATCAATCTATTCTGAAGAAGTGTTTTAATTCTTTCATTCTACCTTGTTTTGAGTATTGTTCTCCTGTCTAGTGTTCAGCTGTTGATTCTCATCTTAATTTGTTGGACAGAAACTTACGGTCTATCAAATTTCTTATTCCTTATCTAGATATTAATCTCTGGGACTGTCGTTCAATTAGTTCATTATGCATGTTGCATAAGATTTTTTCATAACTTTGACCATCCTTTACATTCAGATCTCCCTGGACAATTCTATCCTGTTCGTAAAACTAGGTAGGCAGTTAATTCTAATAGCTAGGCCTTCTCCATTATAAGGCTCAGTACTACGCAGTACTCTATAAGTTTTATTCCATCCGTTACCAAGTTGTGGAATGATCTTCCAAATCGGGTAGTTGAATCAGTAGAACTTCAAAAGTTCAAAGTTGGAGCAAATGCTTTTTTGTTGACCAGGCGGACATAAGTCTTTTTATAGTTTGTTTATAACATATTTGTTTTTGATGTTGTTAATAGTTTATATATGACATGTCTGTTTTGACGTTCCTTTTTTTAGAATGATTTTTTGTTAATTTGTTCTCTTCATTTATTTATTTCCTTATTTCTTTTCCTCACTGGAATATTTTTCCCTGTTGGAGCCCCTGGGCTTATAGCATCTTGCTTTTCCAACTGGGTTGTAGCTTGGATAATAATAATAATATTAATAATAATAATAATAATAATAATAATAATAATAATAATAATAATAATAATAATAACATCTCTCTCCCTGAAGATGAAGGAGATACACTCAAATACTTGCTAAACTAGAGGGGCACTCAGTAGATCGCAGACGTCTGCCGTAGCAGCTTAGTTTTAACCTTTTGTTCGACCTTGACCATTTAACCTAACCTGTATTAATTGGCTAGTATTTTCGTACACTCAAATATGAACCAAGTTTGAAGTCTCTGTGACAAAGATGCCCAAACTTATGTCTGATTACGTGAATTGGACATTTTCCTTGACTGTGACCTTGACCTTCCTAAATTTAATATTTTCAAGCTTTTTACATAGCAGTTAATCCTTGCAAGTTTCATTACTTTACGATTGAAATTGTAGACAAGAAGCTGTTCACAAACAATCACACAAACAGCGGTGAAAACATAACCTACATCCAACTTCATTAGTAGAAGTAATAATAATACCTACAGGGGTACTCAGTAGAGTGCAGACATCTGCCGCGGCAGCTTCTTTCTTGACCTTTTGCTCGGCTTGACCTTGACCTTGACTTTTGACCTTAACATGTATTAATTGGCGTGAATTTCCACACACTCAAATATGAACTAAGTTTGAAGAGTCTGTGACAACGATGCCCAAATTTATGGCTGATTACGTAAATTGGAAATTTTCCTTAACCGTGACCTTAACCTTCCAAAATTAATAATTTCCAGCTTTTTACATAACAGTTAATCCCTGCAAGTTTCATTACTCTTCGATTAAAATTGTGGCTAGGAAGCTGTTCACAAACAAACACACATATAAAACAATAAACACACAAACAGGGGTGAAAACATAACCTCCTTCCAACTTTGTTGGCAGAGGTAATAATAACGTATTTTTTGTCAAAATCAACACCTTCTAAACGTAAAGATATTGAAGTAAACCTGCAATATTATCAGTCATGTTATCAAGCATTTCCTGACCTAAAGAATTCACATCCGGATTGATAAAGAAAACTAACCGATCCACTTATGAAAGATATCTTTTGTTATTTTGTTATCTTGAGACGATTGATTACTATGACTTAATGTTTAAGAAATGAAAATATTGATATAACATAATCGCTGATAAAACAATTGAATGATATCTCTACTCGGATTAATAAATCCAAATTATTATATTTTTTCACCTAGAGACTTGTCTATGTATAAGGGTGCTCTGATAT
>NC_090741.1:101164441-101171941 GCF_036898095.1 Palaemon carinicauda | reverse complement strand
GAACCTATCCTATTCTTCACTATTCTTATTCGTAGGTGAATACATTAATCATTAAATTTTCAAGGTTCATTCATAAATGGGATTTATTTGAATTTGAAGAAACTGGCGGAAAAGGTCAAATGCTGATATTTTACCTAAAAAAAACGAGTCTTCATATATTCTTTCTTATTCCCGAACTGATTGGCAATCATTGCCTCCTGATGATATATAATACAGTCACAAAATAACTTATAATGGATGTTCCTATTGCTTGTACTATTTACTAAAAGTACTTGGTAAACAATGATTGGCAAGTAATGCAGTAGGACTCAAGTTTGCAGGCAGTCATATTCTTCAGCCAATGTCACCTGTACTGGGTGTGTGGAGTAATTGACACTCGTTGATTTTCTTTACACTCTTTCAAGATACCCTTTTCCCGCTGTCATAATTAGGTACTTGTCTTGACTTTGCTGACTGCCGATACTAGCTAGAAGTTTTGGGGAAATACAGAAGCATAAGGTTTTTCAATAATTACCACGAACCTTTGATTAAAGTTTAAATTGATGAATATATCTCCTAAAAATAAATCCAGAACACCATGGAAACGAATCTATAACATTCAGGAAGTTTTAACTATGGTCACTTGACTTTCTTAAATTGAAATCCAAGTAGGGTACACTGAACCAGCCTTATTGTTAATGATTCCGTCCAGTTATTGGACAATGATACATTCAACATTGAAATCCCTTTCATGAAATGCATCCACTTCTTCGTCAGTGGCTGGGGGTTTATATCTTTATTTTACTATAACTACACACATGGTTCTATATTCCATATTTTGGAAACCCTCCCCTAAAAATAGTTTCTCTCAAAACTTACAATTCTATCTTTCAAACCTCTTATCACTTCTTTGTCAGTAAAATCTACGCAAAAGACTGCGTGAACCTGGTAAAAGATAAGAAAACGTCCCAACATATAACCTCTATGATGGAAGCTATTACTAATAAAAACGAAAAGTAAACAACACCATTTTCGAGCCATCTGTTTGGATGCCAAATCCGAAAGATTATCCGGGATCCATTTGTAACCAAATACGAAAGAGAAAAACAATAAAAAGTTAGAATTGAAAAGTTCAATTAATTAACCAGGGTAGCATCATGCAAAATCAGCTTATGTATATGCAATGACAGTCAAAATGACGGCCGGCTTTTGTTTTGTCCACCGAGGATTTTTTTCCATAAATGAAGAACATCTCTGGATTGCATAACAAAAAGGCAGAGCGCATATGCTAACATACTTTAGTTGGTGGAATATTGTTTTATTGTTTATTTATAACGTCTAGTAGATATATATAAATATATATATATATATACAGTATATCTATCTATCTATCTATATATATATATATATATATATACAGTGTATCTATATATATATATATATATATATACATTATACATGTATACATGTATAGATTTATATTCCTATAGGTATATATGATATAGGTAATTACACACACACCAACACACACAAACATATATGTATGTGTATATATATATATATATATATACATATATATATATATATATATATAGATATATATAGATATATATATATATATATATACATATATATATATATATATACATATATATATATATACATATATATATATATATATATATGTATATATATATATATATATATGTGTATATATATATATATATATATACATATATATATATATACATATATATATATATATATATATACATATATATATATATATATATATATAATTTCATCCTACGCCTATTGACACAAAGATTCTCAGTTACATTTCGCCAGTCGTTTCTGTCTTGAGCTTTTAATTCAATACTTCTCCATTCATCATCTCCGACTTCACGCTTCATAGTCCTTAGCCATTTAGTCCTGCGTCTTCCAACTCTTGTAGTACCTTGTGGAGCTCAGTTAAAAGTTTGGTCAACTAATCTATATTGGTGAGTGCCAATAGCAAGCCCAAACCATCTCCATCTACCGCTCACCATGATCTCATCCACATATGGCACTTATAGTTTCATATCCTTCCTTTTAACTCCTAATATTCTTCTGAGGACTTTATTCTCAGAGCTAATAAATCTGTTGGGGATTGTTTCATTGTCATGCCATGACGCATGTCCATACAATAACACCTAAATCACTAAAAGAGACTATTTAGCTATGATAAGCAGCTCTTCTAGGAGAAGGACACTCCAAAATCAAACCATTGTTCTATAGTCTTGGGTAGTGCCATAGCCTCTGTACCATGGTCTTCAATTATCTGGGGTTAGAGATCTCTTGCTTGAGGGGCTTGAGGGTACACTCGGGCACACTATTCTATCTTGTTCCTTTCCCTCTTGTTATTTTGAAGTTTTTATCCTCTTGTTATTTTTAAGTTTCTATATTTTATATATGAAAGATTTATTTTGATGTTAGTATTGTTCTTAAACTTCTGTTGTAGTTTTTCCTTATTTCCTTTCCTTACTGGGCTATTTTCCTTTTTGGATCCCTTGGGAGAACCCTGATTTTCCAACTATCTGTGCTCTCAAATTGCCTTACCATTGTGTAAAACACGGGCTCTTGCCTTAGGCAGCCCGTAATGTAGCTTAGCAAGTAATAATAATGATAAGAATAATAATAACCTGATTTTTATATGTAATTTCAGACGATTTGATTCCTAATTTTACTTAACCTAGCCATTGTCTGAATTGCTTTTCAATTTTCCGTTAAATTCCAGTGCAAAAGACCCTGTATTAGAGATCATAGTTTCCAAATATTTAAATGATTCTACCTCATTAATCCTTTCTCCATCTAATGATATTTAATCTTCCATTGCATATTCCGTTCTCATCATCGCTGTCTTTAATTTATTGGTCTTGAGCCCTAACTCATGTGATATTTCCTGCATTCTGGTAACCAAGCATTGCAAATAGTGTGGTGTTCTCCTAATAAAGACAGCATCATCACCATACTCTAGCTTAGCTGATTTACTATTACCAATCAACTCAAATCCTTCACCCTCTCTAACTGTTCTACGCATTACAAAATTCATGAGGATGATAAACAACATAGGTGACAACATATTCCTTTGGAGTACTCAACGATTCACAGGAAATTCATTTGATAGGCCTCCACTAACATAAATTTTGCACTTGTTATGCTCATGGACAGATTTAATCAAATTTACATATTTAAGAGGAATTCCATAATCATGGAGGAATCTCCACAAAATTATCCTGTGCACACTAACAAAGTCTTTTTCATAGTCCACAAATGCCATCCAAAGTGGATTTTTATATTCTACGCATTGTTGTACATGTCTCGAAATGAGAATGTGGTCTGTGACACTTCTTCCTTTTCGAAATACTGCTTGTTCATGTCTCATCTTTTCATTAAACTTTCTCTCTAGACTCTTTACAATAAGCCTACTAGGCTATATATTTTCATGACAATCAATGTAAATTTGATGCCTTCGTTATTATTGCAATCAGTCAGGTCTCCTTTTTTGCCATTTTCACAAACACTCCTAATTCCCATTCATCATGTTTTGCTTCTTCATGCCACATTCTACAAAATAATCTTGTAAAATTCTGGGATTCACTTCATTTTCGGCCAATAATTTCTCAGCAGTTATCCTATCGTAACCAGGGGCATTCCATCTCTTTAGTTTTTTAATGATAGATTTGACTTCAAACAAACTGAATTCATTCATTCATGGGCACATCAAGGTCTTCCTCAGCTTCAGATATATCAATCAGATTATTCCTTTCATATCTTCTATTCATGACCTCACTAAAGTGTTCCATCCAACGTTGCCTTTCTTCATCTTCTGTTGTTATAACAGATCTATCTCTCTTTTTGATGTGTATATGCTTATTCTTCTTTTCCCCATTAGAGATTTCAGTAATAATTCAATGAATAATTCTTGCACCATAGCCATATATATGTACACACATAAACATCTATATAAAGCATATACATATATATACATATATATATATATATATATATATATATATATAAAGACGGTGAAAAAAATCCGATTGAAAAGGAGTGAGACGGGGAGACCTATATCTCCTAAATTATTCACAGCATGCCAGGAAGTTTATAAGAATATATATTGAAAAAATATAGGGATTAACCTTAATGGGAAATAACTTAACAACATAAGATTTGTAGATGGCAAGAGTTCTATTTAGTGAATTATACGAGGAATACGAGGAACCTGAAAACCTCTAAAAAGAAAGGTATCTATTGAGATGGTCCTACATGTATAAACTTATGCATCAGAAATTTGGAACATTACTAAAGCCCTGACCACAAGTTAGTTAAAACTCAAACAAGCAATGGAAATAATAATGATGGGAATAACACTAAGACAAAAAAAAAAAAAAAAAAAAAGCGACATGGATGCATGAGCAAACTAAATTAAAGAATATTCTAACAACTTAAAAGAAAAAGAAATGGACATAGGCAGGACATATTCTGAGAATGACAGACAACAAACGAACGTTAAGAATGAAGGACTGGTTCGCTAGAGTTTATAAAAGAAGCAATGGAAGGAAAAGGAAACAATGGATTGATGAGATGAGAAAATTATCTAGCATGGACTGGCATCGAAAGACCACTGACAGACGGGAGTGGAAAAACATGTCTGTCCTGCAGTGGACATATGTATGTATATATACATATATATATATATATATATATATATATGTATATATATCCTGCAGTGGATATATGTATGTATATATATAATATATATATACATATATATATATATATATATATACATATATATACATATATATATATATAAATATATATATATAATATATATACATATATATATATATATATATACATACATATATTTATATATTTAATACATATGTATAGACACACATTTATATATATATATATATATATATACATACATATATATATATATATATATATATATTTATATATATATATATATATATATGGTGCTAGGACAATTCGGTCCTGGACAATTCGGTCCCGGACAATTCGGTACTGGACAGTTCGGTCCAGGACAATTCGGTACTAGGACAATTCGGTACCAGGACAATTCGGTACCAGGCTTGTCATTTTCTAAAATCAGGAAAATATGATATTTTCATATTACATACTATGAACTATTTATATTTAATATCACCTCAATACCTAACTACTTAGTTTGGTTATTCACTAGTTGTTCACAAATAACATAAACAATCCACCTAACTATTTTATTACTAAACGATTTCTTTGGTTATTCCCTTAGTTTAAAAAAAAAATATATATAAAGAAAACGACTTTATTAGTTTCTTTATTCTAGACTTTTTAGTCTAGTTTCACCCCATCATTCGCACAATGGAGTCTTGCAACTGCATACTGTCGGAAAAAGGAAATGCTGATGGTACGTTGTGAAAGGCGGACTTGCAAAGCATGGCTTCACTCAGATGTTAATTTCCGTGCGCCCAAATATATTGGAAAATAAATTCATAGTTACAACTGCAGCTGAAGTGAGTGCAAAGGTTGCTACTGCAAATATCATGGAGGGACAATCACAAGTCAAACATCTCCTCGTTCAATTCTAACAGAAGAACTAGGAAATTTAAATGATTGCGCACTTACTGATATAACGAAACTAGCTCATATTAGTCGAAATATGAGACGATGGAGAAATATAATCAAGCAGAAAGAATGCAGTTCCTTAAAGCAATTGCTCATAATATTAAAGTTTAAATTTTTTATATACTTTTTACGACCAAAAATGTATAGTTTTTACTATTTTATTTTTATATACCAACTTTCAACATAAGAAATGTATGGTTTTTACTGTTTCATTTTGTATATAATAAAGAAACAAAAAATGTATTTTTTTTAAAAAATTCATTGCACAAACAAGGATAACTCAATCGGACTTTTTTTTTTTTATCTATACTGACAAAAGCAAAAATTTTCTTTTTAAAAGTAATGCTTAAAACTGATAGGAATTTTAGAAACGAAAAAAATTGGAAAAATACTGTTTTTCCATATTATAAGAATTAATTGGTACCGAATTGTCCTGGTACCGAATTGTCCTAGTACCGAATATATATATATATATATATATATACATACATATATATATATATATATATATACGCAAACATATTCTTTATACATATTTTATCTGGTCTTAGAATTTTTCCATCGAATGTTTCATCAAATAATAGCCCCAGAGAGAGAGAGAGAGAGAGAGAGAGAGAGAGAGAGAGAGAGAGATCCTTAACTTATGAAATCCGTGTTGTCTTCGCAAAATAAATCTCACCTTACTAACGAAGGTCATCGCGACTCAGATTATTAGTTAGAACTCTGTGAAGTAAAGGGTTTTATTTTTTCTTTTCTAATTTATCTTTGGGTAAATCGGATAAGCTTAATAATTTCCACTTCCAATAGCTAATGTCATATCGTAACACTTAAAGGAATTTTTTCTCTTCTGAGAATGATTTCCGGATTACCTATGAACTGAACTTTAATAGCAATATTGGAGAGGAAGTTTTAAACTCTACCGGTCCCAAATATGTAAAAGAGTACAAAATCTCTCTTTCTCTATCGCTCTCTCTCTCTCTCTCTCTCTCTCTCTCTCTCTCTCTCTCTCTCTCTTACTCACATATATATGTATGTATATATATATATATATATATATATCTTAACAACTTAAGATTTGCATATGAAATAGTGAGGAATTGCAAGAGATGATAGAAAAGAGAAAGCAAAATTGTAGGATTGAAAATGAATATGAGTAAAACTAAGATAATGTTCAAAAAAAGGAAGAGAGACAACAAATAAGGGTTTGGGAAAACCTCTAGACTAGAGATTGATAATGAATATATGTACTTAGAATAGACAGTGTTTCCCTAGGACACGAGACCAAATTAAACAAAATTATAAGCATGGGATGGAGAGCGTAAGCAAAATGAGATTATGGAACATAAATACCCATATTCTCTAAAAAGAAAGGTATTTAATCAGATAGTTTGACCAGTTTTGATTAAAGCCTTAGAACAAAACTATTTACAACTCAAAGAACTATGAAAGAAATAATGATGGGCATAACACTTAGAGACAGAAAAAGAGCAACTTGGGTACAAGAGCAAACTAAAGAAGAGGATTTTCTAATATGGGCAGGATATATATATTGAGAATGAGATAATAGATGGACATTAAGAATAAAAGAATTGGCCCCCAGAGATTGCATGTCTCGGGCACTTATTCTGCAGTGGATTAGTAATGGCTGATGATAATGATGATGATAATGATATATATATATATATATATATATATATATACTGTATGCACACACACACATCCTATAGTGAAGATAATTCTCACAGTCGAATCTATCACCTGTCTGATCCCCATATAACCTTTGTAGAGCAGCGTTTCATTCGCCCTTTCCACTCTATAATCTTCATCTCCGCCTCTCTTTTA
>NC_090741.1:101140596-101153096 GCF_036898095.1 Palaemon carinicauda | reverse complement strand
GGACACAGGAATTCCTGGCACACCTCGGTCTGAGTAAGGATACCCAGTCACACCCTTACTACACAGTGGGTTTCTGGGTGTCACACTGCCCGCCACCTCTGACATCTCTCCCTAAACTCGGGGTTCCAAACATTCTGTTCCTCTGTACAAATTTGGCATTTTCATAGATTCCTTTTTACAGTTGGCTTCATTAATTTCTGTACACTATCGTCTCCATGGCTTCACGGGAAGTGTACCGGAATTAATGAAGCCAACTGTACCCCTGAAATTGAGGATGCAAAAGAGAAACAATGAAACCTATATTGTAATGTAATTTTGTTATTGAATTTCAATAGAAATATCGTGTATTGCGCAGTACTTATTATTCTCTCAGTTCCAATGTACCACTTGAAGAGAAAACAGGTGCCATTGGAGGTACCTGGTACAAAGCATAACCTAGATGGGTAGGAGTTATGGAAAGCAAAGATCCAAAGTTGGTATGGAAATCCAATAATTGGAAAGGAACATTCGACAATATTACTGAGAACAAACCACCTGAAAATGAATTAAATAAAACAGTTTGAACAACTTCTAGCTAATAATGGTAATATTGTAAACGAAGTTCAGAGTGATTTGGAAACCGCTCCCTTTTACATGTGTTAGACGATCCTTTTTCATAAAGCGAAATAGAGAATAGAATTAAAAAAAGACAACAGTTATTTAGTTATATGCTCAGGAGTATTAAATGTTTTACTAAGCTTCCTGGCTTATGTTTTTGCTAAGTTGGTTTAATGTCATCTTCACTCAATTGAGTTACCTTGCTAATTGGTGCTAAAATAAGCTATTTTTCCTATTCAAAAGTGGTGATAGAATGTTGTGTAACAATTATAGAGGTATTAGTATTATGGAAACATTTACAAAGATGTATGATATTCTAATATTAAATAATTATTGTTATGGGTAAATATAGATAAATGTCAGGGAGGTGCACAAAATGGAAGGAGTTGCTTAGAACAGATATTTTCTCTGAGAATGTTATGTGATTATGCTGTATGTAAAAAAGTGAAGCTTTTTGTTCTATTCATTGATTACAGTAAGGCATATGACAAGATGCCCAGGAGAACTCCTGATAGCGTTTTTGAAGGCACGAGAATGCGGTAAAGGTATGCTCAAAGCATTACAAGGTATGTATTCTTGTACAAAGAATATACTTGAAGCTGCTGTCGGCGTGAGCCTGGGTTCTCTCTCAAATTTTCTGTTATTCATTGCGTATATAGACAAATTGGTAAGAATGATAAAAGGTGCTATAGCTAATGACGGTTTCTTAAGAATGTTGCACACATTATTATTATTGGACAATACAATCATCTTAGCAATAAATAGAGATATGTGTGAACAGAAATTTAGAAGAGTTACCCAGTACTGTAAAGATTACGAAATGGAAATAAACGCCAAAAAGAGAGAAAAAAAATGTAACTAATGGGAGTGATAAAGACAAAATTCCATAACAAGTAGACAATACCCAAATCTGTTATTCACCCCAATATCTGTATTTAGGAACTTGGTTTTCACATTCAGTAAAAATAGCAGATGTACTAAATGTAACACTTATGCAAAAGAACTATGACATTACATCCTGTATAGAGAACTAATTTGTTTATTCCTGATTTTTTTGCGAGAGTCTTTTAGTCACCTAAGACTAATGTCTCTAATCCAAGATTGATTGATTAATTTAAAGTTTTCTGGATTTAACAATCGAGACAGGTCGCTGGAGCCACATACCCCTTGAAACACGAGTTTGTCGGTGTAACAATACGAGTATCCAATCTGAAAGACATGCATTAATAAAATGCAACCTGACTAATGATATTAGATTAAGATAGCCTATGTAACTACAAAGAGATTACTCGAGTGCAATATGCGGATGAGATCATTATGAGAGGTAGATGGAGATGGTTTGGGCATGCTCGTCGCACTCCCCAAGAGAGACTAGTTCAGCAAACGTTTAACTGGGCTCCACAAGGCACTAGAAGAGTTGGAAGTCCCAGGCCTACATGGCTGAGGACTATGAAGCGCGAAGTAGGTGATGATGCATGGAGAAGTATTGAATTAAAAGCTCAAGATAGAGATGACTGGTGAAATCTAACTGAGGCCCTTTGTGTCAATAGACGTAGGAGATGATGATGATGATGTTAAATTTCAGAGACTCCAGCAGCTTGCTCGGTGAAAATACTCATATATATCCATTATGTAAATAAGTCCATGAAGTATTAAGATTCTATTCATGAACAGGATTACGCCTGAGTCTTCAGATTTTAATCCTATTATAGTAAAAGTAATTTAGTTTTAATGCAATTGACCTATATTTTATTTCATTTATGATTCTGAATAGATATTTTATCTTTGGCAATACCGGGAGTTGTTAGATCAAATTACGAATGTGAGATTTTAAGCGTGATTTTCTATTGCATGATTTTTATATGATTTAAATGTGTCACGTTTCTAAATGAAACATATAATTAATATTATTCTAGTAAATTCCTTTATGTCATGAATTAAATATTGTATTATGTAATGGTTAACTTTTGAATATCAGCTGTATGTTGGACAAAACATTTGTATATTATACTTGTGTACCGATGTATGATATGTATGTTATTTTGTCAAAATTTAATCTAATCTAGGACTACCATAGGCTGGAAACTCCTGCTCTACTCTATCTGGTTCTTTACTCGATGCACAGTAAGGGTGTGAGAGGGTGCACTCCCTCAGAGCATGGTGCGTTAGGAATCGCTGTGTTCAACTGTAAAAAATTAGTATTTGATAATAAGTTTTAGGTAATTCTAACTGTTATATGTCGGTATTTTCGTAATTTCATATGGTATCTTCCAGTGTGTTATTCGGTAATTCTTTACTTTGACCTGTTATTCTGTAATCTTAATTTGGGTGTGTCATTTTGTAGTTTAGCAGTTCAGTACGATAGAAATATTTTTAATTTTCATTGTGTTGCTTTGTATTTTCGTAATTTTTAATATGATTTTTGGTAATTTGGTACTTTCATTTATGTTATTTTGAATTCGGATTATTTCCAGTCTTTTTCATATCCTGGAAGTTTTCATTTACTTTTCATATCCACGGAGATTTAGTAATTACTAAATCACGCTTCTACTCCTTTGAAAAAATGACTCTACCTTTTGAGAAGAAAACTGACGATGTAAAGACACAATTCTTTCCCAACTTTTCTTGTGGTTGATTTATAAAGGATATTTCTTGCCATGACAAAGGAAATATATAGTAAATATCCCCCCCCCCCCAAAAAAAAAGACTATTAAAATCTAGAAAATAAATACAGTCAAAATCGCGACGAGCTACGAAGAATTAAAAGGTTTAAGGAAATATAGGGAACAAAATTTCAAGGAAATGCTTGCTTGCATGTGTTTTCTTCAACATATCACAGGCAAAATAATCATATAATGCATTTTAAATAAGGTATAAAGAAAAAGCACGAGAATTTCTGAAAATTAAATAAAAATCATTATAATTTGTAACAAATTGCTTTTCTAGCAATTCATTCCTTTGAGTGATACTTCAATTTCGTTTTCAATGTTCTGATGTGCGTCAGTTTTCAATATGCTAAGGTTTTATTTGTCCTAAATGTTAATCATTCATTATCGAAATAAAACATTCCTCATTATCAGTATAATCATATTCTTTCCAATGCAAAATACAAGGTAAATCTGTTGTACCGGATAACAATATTTAGGATAACCATCCAAAACAAAACATACAAACTGTTTATATTTTCAATTATCCAAATGTAAAAACACATTTTTGGACACACTAGAAGTATTGGTGGTTAGTAGGTTCACGTTACGCCAGCCTTATACAAAAGGGTAAATAGGGTGGTAATGTATTCAGGGGAATTTTAGTAATGGCGGTATTGGCCCAATTAGTCGTAATGTGTTCGTGGTCAGCTATTTTTTTTTTTCTGGAAATTTAACTTTTCGGGAGAACTATAGTTTTCTTTGTATCTGATTATAGAAGAGACAGATAGAAAGATGTAGTTGTAGAAATTATAGAAGGGAGAGTTAGAAAAATGTATTTATAGAAATTATAGAAACGAAATATAGGAGGATATATTTGCAGAAATTATAGAAGAGAGAGTTAGATGAATGTATTTATAGAAATTATAGAAAGGAAATATAGGAGGATATATTTGTAGGAATTATAGATGGGAAAGATAGGAAGATTTAACTGTAGAAATTATAGAGGGAGAGATAGAAGGATATATTTGTAGGGAATTATGAAAGAGAAGGATGGAAGGATATATTTGTAGAACTTATGGATTGGAAAAATATAATTATATTTTTGTATGCATTTGGGAGAAGAATACTTCCTATGCAGCGAACCTTTCACATTTACTGGATTTTAATTCAAATTCAGCCAACAACAGGGAAACATCATTATCTTCTTAAGAGAACAAACAAGGCGTATGAGCTTAAAGAGTAGCCTTTACTCCAAAGTACACAGCGCACTGGAAAACACCTGCGGAGGACAATGCTCTTCAAAGGTCAGGAGGTCAAAAACAAAGGGAAACAGAGACTTAACAAGGCTCGAATCTCTACAGTCGAAGAGGAAAGAATTCAAGTGGAAAATGAGAGGGCCGACATGTAGCAATAGTGTCAGAATTAGTTGGGGTCATTATTTTGGTGTTGATACTTCATTACTTATGATGACTGTTAGGGTAAGTATAAAAAAGACAGGTTTGAGGGGAGTGTCCGAATTTCTCTCTCTCTCTCTCTCTCTCTCTCTCTCTCTCTCTCTCTCTCTCTCTCACTACATACACACATATGTATATATATATGAACGCACATATATAAATTATATATTATATCATATTAGATATATATATATATATATATATATATATATATATATATATATATATATATATATATATATATATATATAAATATATATATATATATATATAATATATATATATATATATATATATATATATATATATATATATATTTATATGTACAATTTTATATATATATATATACATAACAACAACAAATGCAACCATCTCTAGCCCACTGTAGGACACAGACCTCAGACATATCCTTATTTATTTCTGGTATTTTACCATTTCATCATAACGTTGACTATTGTGGATTAGTGATGGTGGGAGACTTTGACCCCTATGCTCATAGGAAACCATCCTAGTATAGGTGACCCTAACTGGCACAGTTTTGCTGATGAAAGCTTTGCAAAAACTCTTTCATCACGTTTAGTTATCCCTACTCAGGAAGGGATATACTAATGTATATATATATATATATATATATATATATATATATATATATATATATATATATATATATATATATATATATATATATATATATATATATATATGCATGTGGTGAGTGTGTAGGCGTGTGTGTGTGTTCTTCTGTAGCCTATGTGTTTATGTGTCCTAATTAATCATTCATCTTCACTCAATGCTTGGCCTAGATATAAATTGTAAATTTAGAGCTAACATTTCAAGTAAGTACTCATAGGCTAACTACCATCATCATCGTATATCCAAAGCAGGTAACATATTTATCTATCTATACTGATTAATAGCTCATAAGATTCTTTGAGATCTTTTACGTTGAAAAAATGTATACCTTCCGATTGAGTTTATAGACAGAGCTAATTAGAGATTCCATAACGATGAATCTAATGATAAATATTGCTTTTATATCATCTCTGTTGCTTCATTTTAACTGTATTTAACTAGATTAATTGACATCTGTATATTCCTCTTCATCTTGCTAAGAATACCAAGAAGAATCTAAGTGCTTTCTGCAGATGTACGCCAAATGTACAGTACTAATTGGCTTATGGCCAACCATTTAAATGTAGGGTGTCTATAAAGCCTCATTATGATTTTGAAAATATATTACAAAAGCCATTGATGAGATATCTCAATATGATATGTTAAATGTACTAGGCAGTTATCAATGTCTTTCATCCCACAGCATTTGTGTATTTCAGGTACACTGTTGATGTACTGAACACCTAAAATTACTACCCAAGAAAGGGCGCTATGTGTCATGGTTTTTTTTTAAACAAAATCAGATATAGAGTCTCGGCGAAACTAGAGAACTGAGTAAAGAAGAGATCCACTGTTGCATTTGTCAATTCATGCATGGGATAAGAAATTTATGGAGACAGGGACAGTGTTAGATAAGGGAAGGACTGAACGACCAACAACATCTCAGGAAAACATAGATCATGTTATACACGCCTCTGATCTCTTTTCTACAAAGCCCATCCATTTTGCTGTCACACACTTATAGTTACCGCGTTCAACAATGAATTAAGTCATACACAAAAACTTTCCATTGTACGCTTGCAAAGTGTAACCCATATTGGGAGCCGTGTCAAACTATAAACCGAGACGAAGAGTTTGCATTGAACATGCTAAAACGAATGAGATAAAACGTTCCACAACCGAGTTTGTTTTATTGATGAGAAAATCTTTCGTGTTTCAGGGAAACTGAAGACATATTGTGAGAATCTGGGGATCAGAACATCTCCATGTGACTAGGGAACTTAATTTCGTAGGTTAAAAGTGAATGTGGGGTGTAAAATCCAGTGCAATCGAATTATGGGTACATTTTTTCATCAAAATATTAATTTCTGCAGATGTTGATTGGATATGTGGACCCACAACTACGGAGCTTTTAAACGACCTCAATTTTCCAAAGAGATAGTGCACCACTACATTTGAGGAATGTACGTTCATGGGTTCCTAAATCTTCAAGGCAGGTGGATTGCAAGGGATTGCTAAATTTTTTGCCTACCACAGGTGTCACTCACCTGGACTTCTTTTTAAGGGGTTATATTGAAGATATCTGAACAACAATGATCTAAAATCAATACTTCCATTGTCACCATCGATGAGGCTATGATATAAGAACATGATTTAAGGTTTAAAGGCTACCCATGATTTACATAGGCCGGGGGCAGTGACATTTCTCTGGTTAATAGGAAAATACCCCATATATATATATATATATATATATATATATATATATATATATATATATATATACCCGGTATATATATATATATATATATATATATATATATATATATATATATATATATATATATATATATATATATATATATACAGTATATGTAAATGTATATATATATATATATATATATATATATATATATATATATATATATGTATGTATGCATATAATATATATATATATGTATATATATATATATATATATATATATATATATATATGTATATATATATATATATATATATATATAAATATATATATATATATATATGTATATATATATATATATATATATATATATATATATATATATATATATATATATATATATATATATATATATATATATATATATGGTTAGCACCCAAGCCTTCTCAAGATGCTATAAGCCCAAGTGCTCCACCAAGGAAAAATAGCCAATTGAGGAAACCAAATACGGAAATGATAAGCTACAAGATGAATAATAAATAATCAAAATAAAATATTTGAAGAACAGTTATAGGACCAAGGAGGGATTGGCAAAGGCTACTGATATGACTCAGCAGGTACACCTATAGGCACCCCTAAAGCCCGCATCCTTAGCTCTCAAGGATTATGGGGATACAGACACTAGAAAAAAAAAAAAAAAAAAAAAAAAAAAACTATCAATCTTGAGAGTTACTCAAACCCCAGTCCAGCAGATCGTCAGACGGACGTTTCCAATGGATCCCCACAAACCCTGAAATCAAGTACCGTCTTGATGTGCTTCGTGCACCTATAGAGGTGTATTAATGGAGGCAGAAAAACTTATTACAAAACTCATTTTGTAATAATTTGCACATATTTGTAAAAAGCCTTTCTGGAAACCATATATATATATATATATATATATATATATATATATATATATATATATATATATATATATATATATATATATATATATATATATATATATATATATATGTGTGTGTGTGTGTGTGTGTGTGTATATGCGTTATAAATCTGTGAGGTCAAGATGACAAACGCTAACAAAAGACATGCCAAATGAATCAAGAAGTTATATAAATAAATCCCTCAAAATTAAATAAAAGAATTAACAACAGAAGAACATAAGAGTTCACCACACTAGATCATCATTTTCAAATCTAAGTTATGACCGGAGGGTATCACAATGTAGCGATAAAATACTTGGAGTAACAGTTACCAAATTGAGCAGCACCAAACCTTTTAGGTGATGACAATTTCATTAGTAAGATTTTAAATGCAAAGGAATTACGACTGTACTCATAAATTGGCTGTAAATACATTTATTGCACAATTACATGATCTAGAAAAGAATAATATTGTTTCCCATTTCATATCGTGAATCTATTACACTTATAATTATTTCTGTAAGTTTTGTTAGCACTATAGCTATTTTAATGGCTTATCATTCATTTCAACCCATTATCATTATTTTTGTTATTTCGTTGAAGTTTATGGTGCCTCAGTGGCAATTATGTTGTAATTGAGCTTCTCAATCGATTTGACTTTTCTCCTTTTATCAGTACTGAATGATGCCAGTAACTCTGCTATGTTAGTCATCGTTAGGGGGAGAGAAAAATGCATAGTAAAGATTCTATAATTTCACTAAAAATTTACTATATGTAAACTGTCGATAATAAGGTATAAATACGTTCGCTTGGTACACGTTGCTGGAGGGTACAAGGTGTCCTCTCTCATCTTCAGGCAAGGAGTGAATGTAAGTGGGCAGGGCTGGCTCTATTTATATGGATTGGTAAGATTGTCAAATCGGGTGCAAGTTGCTAATTGGTCCCCGTGAGCATAGGCTGTAACGAGTCTGGGACGGAGCTACTCTCCCAATGGCTGAGGTGCTCGCTGGGAAGGGATCCGTCCCAGTCAGGCTGCTACTATGTTCACAGACGTCCGGATGAGCTACTAGTAGGTCCGGATGAGCTACTAGTGCAGCGTGCTGATTGGACAAAGCCCACACACACCCACATTGACTGGACAGTATCTCCAGCCGAGGGCTCTTAGACTCAAGCGCTGTTTGATTGGGGCTCAGCATCAGGCAAGCTGTCCTGCTGCTCAGATCCCAGGTCAGGTGAGTCAGAGCGGCTTGTTGATTGGATGAGGTGGTGGCCTGAAAAGCCTCAGTTAAAGGCGAGATGTCAAGCCACTGATCGTCGTCGTCGTCCCCGTCTCTTAAGTCGTGTAAGTCATGCAGTACTGATGAAAGAAGAAAGGTCAGAGCAATTGAGAAGCTCAATTACAAGATAAATGCTACTGAGGCAGCTATAATCAACAACGAAACCTGCTTATAAGAGGGTCTACTTCCAAAATATTATTATTATTATTATGATTATTATTAGCAGCTAAGCAACAGCCATCGTTGAAAAAGCAGGATGTTATAAGGCCAAGGGCTCCAACAAGGAAAATAGCCCAGTGAGGAAAGGAAATAAGTAAACCTTAGAATAGTGTGCTTGAGTGTACCATCAAGCAATAGAACTCTAACCCAAGACATTGGAAGATCATGGTAAAGAGGCTATGGCACTACCTAAGACTAGAGAACATTCTCACCAGAGAATGACTACTTCCTCTCTCCCTACCCTAGTGTCAGGGAAAGAGCCGTGACCGGAAAGACAGACAAACATTATATATATATATATATATATATATATATATATATATATATATATATAATATATATATATATATATATACATAGCTAGACACTAAGTCTTTATTATATAGGGGGATTATTATTATTATTATTTTTATTATTATTATTATTTAGTCATATACATGGTTTCCAGATAACTTGAACGAAGAGCAAGACAATATCTATAGTATTGTGTCCAGCCTCTCCAAGTAATGCCTCAACTGTAGCAAGTCACTCTGGTCCTAAATTAGATTTGTGTCCGGCAATGTCATTTGCGATATCGCGTTAAACGAAGACTCTCTGCGGGCCCGTCCAAAGCGAAACTTCAGGCGGAGGACATTTGCATAACCAGTTTAGGCCAAGTAGGAATGACTGAGGAAGATCTCTATTCTGTCACATCTCCAATTGGACAAGTGTTCTTTGGACATGAATTTTCTTCTTTTTCTGGGGAGAAGATGAAAAAGGTGAGGTGGATTCTTAAATGTGCTTTTTAGTACTTTTGCTTTGTTTAAAACAATATTAATTTAAAGCAGTTTTAAACAGACGCTAATGGAATTGCACAACAAATTCTGATATGTTCAACTCTCGCCATTTTGCTCTGTAAATTTCATGACTATTGGGAGAGAAAAATTATATATAATTTCTGATCGAGAAATTTAGATGAATAATGTCATGTCATATCCAGAAATGTAATTCTAAGAGTAAGATTAATTCAATATTGTTGTTATTGAAAATTATAAAAGAATCATATGCGATTACAGATCGAGCGATAAAACCGCTAAAATCACTGAAAAAAAAAAAAATTGTCAAAAAAAAAAAAAAAAAAAAAAAAAAGAAATTGGTAAATATAAGACTCGTGAAAATTCCATGAGAAGACCATCTAAAAGCCAGTCAAATCACTAGCTATAAACCCACTTGCATTCACTGGAGAGCATCTAAATCGTTTACAGCACCTCTATATAGCTAAAATCAACAACAGTCCTTTCATCAGACAACCTTTAAAATAATGAAAATAAGGACTGGAATTAACAGCTGCATTGATAATTCGAGAAGAGGAGTAAATGTAGAATTAATGAAAATATAAACGTGAGTACATTGTCGCTTTGAAATAATTTATGAATTTGACAATAAAATCACACTGAAATAAAGGGTCTGTCTATAACTCTTTTATATATACTCTTAAGAAAAATATTCTAAGAAAGTCGATATTGTAGCTTATTAATATTAGAAGAGAAACGATGACAATCCTCAGAGAAATCCAATATTAAAGAAAGTTATGAAACTAGGGAAACCAGATTGACCTGAATTTTAAAACAAGTTAATGGTAACAGTAAATAGGGAAGAGAATACGAGAATCAAACTTGTTTAAACCCCAACAGAGATTTGGAATAAAACTAAAAAGAATTTCAAGAAAACGATGTAATAGAAAATTATAAAATACATTGCTGGTACACCTTGTAGCTGCATCGTATCTTTATTATGATTATCATTATTATCACAGAATAATGAAATTCCCTTAACACAACGAACAACACTCAATTTTAGGACTGAGATATATGTCTACCGGACATGAGGTCTTTTTATTTTCGATGTAAGATAAGTTACTCATCTGATTATTCTAGGAATCATGTATTTTATGACACGTATGTTTCTTTTATTATTATTATTATTATTATTATTATTATTATTATTATTATTATTATTATTATTATTATTATTATTATTATTATTATTATTATTATAATAGCTGAGCTATAACTCTAGTAGGAAAAGCAAGATGCTATAGGCCCAAAGTTTCCAATAGGGAAAATAGCCCAGAGAGGAAAGAAATTACAGATAACATATTATACCTGAATGTACCCTCAATCAGGAGGACTCTAATCCCAGACATTGGAAGACTGTGGTACGGAGTCTATGGCACTACCCAAGACTAGAGAACAGTGGTTTGATTTGGAGTCTGTAACATTTTTTTTTGTCTCTCTTTAGACAATCTTGATACAAGTACGAGTCAAAGATATATTTAATGTATCCAATTATAGGTCTTTTTATTCTCGGATAGTTTCTTTTTGTGGCAAATAGGTGTCGATTATCTCAAATAAATTTCTTAATTCTCTCTAGAGAATACATTAAATAAATTTCAAATGTAATCAATGAAAACTTCATTCTAAGAATATATACGAATGCAAATGATCATAAACCAATATAATTATTTCAGCAAGCAATTAGAAAGGAACAATTTTACTGTCATGGAAAACCATTTCTTAAAAACAGAGGCACAAAATATTTAATTGAATTTTTAACTAATATCTGTATTAATGAAGATATTTCATTGCAGTGTGATTCATTTCGATTATAATTATATGGGAATAATATTTTCTTAATGTTCCTCAATTTGAAGATTGATCGATTGATTGATTTAAAGTTTTCAGGCATCCTGACATCTAAGGTCATTGACGCCGACATAATTTATTTTATATAGAAAATAAAAGAACATTCAATTAAAACCATAAAAGTTGAATGTCATTACGGAAGTTAAATAGTTTTCAGAAGACCTGCTTCTGAAATAAATCTAAAAATGCCACTCGTATAGTAGGACACATCATGTCCAAGAATCTTGGCAAGGATGAACTTGCCATCCTCACCTCGAGCCTCAAACAGATATCTATTTCTTAAGTTATTATAATTGGGCCATTCGGTCAACAAATGCCTCACTGTTAAAAGTACTTAGCAGTCGTCACAATATGGTTGGTGTTGGCCCTTCAGCAGAAACTCGT
>NC_090741.1:101125596-101130596 GCF_036898095.1 Palaemon carinicauda | reverse complement strand
CAGAAGGATTTGAATAATATTTTCGAAACTAGGAGCATTTCCAGATGGAGCGTCTTGTTGGAAAGAGCATTACATCGATAACTGGAAGTAGAGGAAATATGCTCATTTATTTGGATTTGTGACAGGATTTTAATTCATTTTCTTTGAGTGATTCTTTTTACGTTTTAAATGAATTTGTCTGGCCAAAAGTAGGGATTTACTCAAAGAAAAAAAATATAATTTCATTGTTGTTTTATTTGTTAATATGGATGTTTGTTTATCCGAATAGAATGTTTTTCCTAAAAAAAAAAAAAAAAAAAAAAAAAAATTCTTTGTCCTTATTTAAATGTTTTAGATATTCAAAATTTTGTTAACTGTCTTGTCTGTTCTTCGGGGACTTTTTTTCCATTTTAAATTCTTTTTATTATTCTATACTTAAACTTTTATAATTCTTTCCATAAAAAAATTAAACTGAATTATTGTCAGTCTAAAATGAATTCGTGATGGATTATATGGAAACCAGACAACAGACAGACAATAATATTCAAATGTAAAATGTGAAATACATCGGATATCTGAACATTGAGTCCATAAAATCTATGAATACATTAATGTTGACATGTTGTAGGTCAGCAATATGTCATTCCTACATGAATATTGACATTAATCAATAAACATCGAAATACATAATGCAAAACTGCTGGATTTTTTGTTGGATACATAATTGGATACATAATAATAAAAGACATTCCATGCGAGGATACAATTTCACTGAACAATAAAATCATCATAACGAACAAAGGAAAACATTTATGTAATATGCAGTTTTAGCAATATTTGTAAATAGTCTATGAAAAAAAAAAAAAATTATCATTCGGAAAATATGTTTAACGAATAGTTGTGCAATAATACATTATGAATCAATTCCCTAAATTTTTATCTTATCTTTACATCGGAAACCAACTTTGAATAAACAGTATCAGGCATATAACTATATAACACTAACATTTTCTGTCCTGAATCATAACTTATCGAGCAATCGTTTAAATATCAGGAAAATTTTTGGGTTTTGGTAGTCTTTAGGAAACATTACTACTTGGCGATCTGCTGAACTGGGGTTCGAGACCCTTTCAGGCTTTATATTTCCTTGTAATGGCTGCAGCCTCATCATCCTTGTGAGCTAGGGATGGAGGGTTTGGTGAAGCCAATAGGTCTACCTGGTGAGTCATCAACAGCCAGCGCCTGATTCTACCTGGTCATAGCTAGGTTGAAAGGTGGCTTGGGCGCTGATCAAATGTGTATATAGTTAGTCTTTATGTCATTGCACTGCTAGCTAGTGCATTGTTTCTGTCCCTTGCCTCTGACATTCATGAGAGACCTTTAAACATTATAACAAAACTAGAAGAATCAAACATTCAACTCGGCAAGAAGTATCAAAACATGTTTCACTATCTTCAACGAATATAATGCTTATAAATCAATGCTTCACAACGTCCATTGCATAAACATCTAAATGCCTATCAACAAACAGCTCATTTACTCAGCATCTTAAGTATTTACTGCAGAGATTTAAAAACGTTTGCTTCTCTTTCCAAAGTATTTATGCAATATATCTATTATGTGCATATTTTACAATTACGCATGTACAAATAAACACAAACGCAAGCGCATACACATAAACACACACACACACACACACACACACACACACACACACACATATATATATATATTATATATATATATATATATATATATATATATATATATATATATATATATATATATAAACACATAGGGGGTAAATCTTATTTACACATATTTTAGATGGAAATTTAGAACGATATTTATTACAAGACTGGTATTCATATTTCGAAGTCTTCAGACAGCTGTGACTGCACCTTCCACATGACTGGCCAATCCAATAAAAAACATCAAAAGTTCTGTAAACATATATGTGAGAGAGAGAGAGAGAGAGAGAGAGAGAGAGAGGAGAGAGAGAGAGAGAGAGAGAGAGAGAGAGAGAGAGAGAGAGGAGAGAGAGAGAGAGAGAGAGAACAGCAATCCAACTGGTTATATAATTTTGGAGAGGACAAGGATATATCGATCCTCTTTTCTTCCATCTTGGTAAACGTTATTGTTTTTATTATTAATGTTCTCATTAATTTTCTTACAAAAGCTACTTATTTAGGTTTCCAGTGTATTTATCAGAAATACGTAAAGAAGACGTGCCCATTCTTCAGTCTTATTTACAAATATAATTGAGATCTTTTTTTAAATACTGTTTACTAATTGATCTTATAATAACAAACAGAAACTTCCTGTAATAATGGAATTATTACTAAATATATTCGGAAACACTTTACTCTGAAATTGTTTAGGACAAAAACGATGAAAGGTAGATTTGCAAAAGGAACAGAGACTTACAAGGAATAAAGTTTAGAGGGGGGAAATGTTTTTCAAATAATGTTTACAAACACTTCATCTTTTCCGTCATGGGATGAAAACTTTTAATTGGAAAGTTTCTCTTATATTTTGCTCTTTCTTTCCTACTTCATTTCTTCACAAAATCAAATTTTGTTTCCCTCTTTGACTATCACTGTTTTAACGAGTCTACCTTTGATCGTTTCTGGATTATAACTTCTGAAGTTTTTTTTTTTCTAGTGGCAAAGAACGAGAAACCTAGTAAAGCCCCCTGATGCTATCCAAACGGTCATGGATAGATGTAATGTCAGTATAAGATTCATATAAAATCTCTTTCAGACTAGAATATAAGTTTGGGTGATCTTTTGAATTTGAATTGATCACTATTTTTATAACAGCGTTGAGACTTGTTCTCGTGGTGCTAAAATATCGAGTGAAAGACAAACCCTGCTTTAAACACTATTGTAGACGTGCTTATTTGGAGAAGCAGGAAGCCTATCATCTTTGGAAGGGTAACAGTTCATATTTGTCTTGGAATAACTAAACTAAACTATAATTTAACTATATTAGCTGTTGCTCAGATAGTTTATGCCTCAACGGAAAAAGACTAAGATTTAACAATAAAAGAAACCATTTCTGGTACAACCCAAGAACATAGGTGGTGGGCTAACCTTAGATCTGTACTCTTTGGTGTAGACTTTAAAGTTCTTCCTTTACTTAAACCTGATGGCTCAGTCACTCAATGTCCAAAGGAAAAAGCAATTATTTTGGCTGACATGTTTGACAGTAAGCAAGAGTAATGAGAAAATAAATTTTCCTCCATTCGTGTTTTCCTGTGGCAATTCTATTTTACCTTCTGGTCCCGAAAAATTAAAGCTCTGTTGTTGGACCTTGATGCTTATGGAGGCATAGACTGAGATGGTACAGTAAACCTTTATTATTTGCAGGTTCCCTCTTCACGGATTTAGAGAACTGTATGAGCTAGTAAAATAATGAATAACGTATCTCACGGCCTGGCAATATATATATATATATATATATATATATATATATATATATATATATATATATATATATATATATATATATATATATATATAATATATATATATATATATATATTCTCACATTATATCTATAGATATTCTGCCCCATTTGAATATTACTTTCCTGATGCTTAAATTTTCTCTAAACTTCTTCACCTGCAAACATTGCTAAACCCATGAAAGTTTTTGCAGCTTTTTATTTATTATTCATTTTTTTTTTTTTTGTTTTTTTGGTATCCCACTTCAACACACTGTACTTCAAAATCCAAACTTTTTTTTTAATTCAACAATTTTGTAGCTTCACAAACATACAGGATTGATGATATCTGTGAAAATAAACATTCAATTTCTATTATATTTTTTTTGCACGTAAACGTTTTCTTTTGCAAGACGCGTGAGTGTTCCAATGACAATTTCTTCCTAAAACATAATTTATTTTATTTGTGATCGTAATTAGTTTTAACTGTAACGTTTGTAGAGAATTGTCCACATTTGTTTCTGATTCAAGACAAGATTTATCATACTTCCAAGATTTTACTTAAAGCTGCTTTCTCTCTCTCTCTCTCTCTCTCTCTCTCTCTCTCTCTCTCTCTCTCTCTCTCTCTCTCTCTCTCTCTCTCTCTCTCTCTCCTCTTCTCTCTCTCTCCTCATTATTTTGAATATTTGTCACCTCATTAACATTTTTTTCTTGTCTTTCAGCCTTTCTCTCTTGCTTCTAAATTTCAACTACGGTGAAAAATATTTTCATATTTCATATTGACTGATATTTATCATCTTAAGAAAAAAAAAATCTATATTTTCAAGTTGTCCGAAAACGGGCATTGGGTGTCATACCCCATTATCGCCCACCTTCGCTCAGATTGTTGGCTCAATTACGCGATATGACAGATCTATGAATATTTGCATATGAAACCGCAGTTTGTGGTTACTACATTAATGAAAAAAAAAAAAAAAAAACCACTAGCTTCTAAAATTTTTACTTTTTTTTTACGATAGTCGACTTGTAGATTATACAACACTTCCGTACACATTTGAGCTAAAATGTTTTGTTAATGACCCTTGGGTTGGTCATATCTGTTGATCAGATACGATAATATATGAGAATACTGATTCAAGAATGTAGATATCGTAAGCATAATTTTATTATCATATTTACCTAGCGTATTTCATTAACTGCACACTTTACACGCAAACCCAGTAACGTCAAAAAACAACAAAATCATGTATCACTTTCTAACAATGTCAGATTATGGAGACTTTACTCAATGCTTTAGAAAAACAAATACTTCCTATTCCTCTCTGCGCCCCAACGTCCTTGCAGTGCGTCATCTATTCGGTTTTCTATGACTTATTTGTTCAAAAGCTTCGGTGATTCATAGTGAGGCGATTCGTGTTCACTCTCTGGAGGTCTAAGGGAACGAACTTTTGTTCATGATAGTACCAGTCACCAGCGTCCTTCCTCCCAGCAGCGAAGAGTCCTACTGTATTACTTTTCATTAGACTATAGACTCTCTGAGCTAACTTTCTTAGCTAAGTGTAGTTATTCCAAAT
>NC_090741.1:101110596-101113096 GCF_036898095.1 Palaemon carinicauda | reverse complement strand
TTTTTCAGCAAGACACACATCTTGCAATCTCTTGAAACAAGAGAATTCAAGCCGATATCGACTTTCCTTTACATACACCAAGTATATTAAATTTTCACAAATTCTCGAGATTTCGCCTTCAATGCAAACAGGGCAGATGTCCAATAAATTCTTCCTCTTCTTCTTCTTCTTCTTCTTCTTCTCTCTCTCTCTCTCTTCTCTCTCTCTCTCTCTCTCTCTCTCTCTCTCTCTCTCTCTCTCTCTCTCTCTCTCTCTCTCTCTCAGGAATCTTATCCCTTTTCTTTGAAGTGAAACAGCCTGGAGGTTCGTTTCTTGTTAGTGCTTTCACGCATTGGATGGAAACCTCCCTTCGCATATCTGGTTGTCTAATGAGATGAAAATAGAAAACATCTTTTCCTGATTCTACAAAATTTGAGCTTTATTACCAGATAATGTAATTCTGGGAAGTTGGGGAGTATTGGGAGGGGGGCGGGAAGCTTTAGTGCATTTTCTTTTAAAAAAAGAGAAAATGTGCAAGACTGTGTTAGAATTTTGGAGACTCGTAGTTTGGGGATCTAAAGTTTGAGACTTGCTCAATGATTGACGAAATTCATAAATGAACACAACCTCTTTCCGATCTTGAGTCATCAGTATCCATTGCCTGGTACTTCTTGTTCCTAGCTTGGGTGAAGAGGGGGTTTGTTGTACAGCACGTGTATCACGCGCTCGTACACTAACTGCATTTCTGCTTTTTGTATAATGTCGTTTTCACTCTCCCCTCGTACTGGTAACATGCTTATGAATGTATTTGCTTGTATCGATCTGTATGAAATTTTGTGACCTCCTTTCACTGAAATTGTTGTTATAGAAGCTCCCTGTCTGTGGAAATAAACTAGTTGCTTGTACCCCGTCTAACGGTTACCACCTAACTGACGTAAAGTCTGAGCCTAACCCAAAGCTCTATGAAATTCATAAATGAAAACAACCTTTCCGTCTTTGAGCCATTAGTGTCCATTACCTGTTACTTCTTGTCCCTATCTTGGGTTAAGAGGGGGTCTGTGTGACTACTGGAAACGTCCCTGCCTTGCGTTCTGCTGGACTGGAATGGAGTCCCGTTCAAACTCAATAGTTTCTTGTAGTTTCTGAAACCTCACTACATTTGTGAACCTGGCCCTCCCTGGTCTTAGTTGGGTAAAGAGGGGGCTTGAGCACTGATGATATTGATATATGATCAGTTTCTAGGGCATTGTCACTGTCTCCCGGCTGTGCAATTCATGAGCGGCCTTTAAACCCTAAACCTTTATGTTTAAGTTCTTTAAAACGTTGTACCACAACTTGACCCTTTCTTTTTATTATTATCATTATTGTTAAATGCTAAGCTACAACCCTAGTTGGAAAAGCAGGATGCAATAAGCTAAAGGGCCCCAGTTGGAGAAATAGCCCAATGAGGAAAAGAAACAAGGAAAAATAGAATATTGTAAGAAGAGTAATAACATTAAAATAAATATTCGCTATACAATCGATAAAAACTTTAACAAAACAAGAGGAAGAGAAACTGGATAGAATAGTGTGCCCGAGTGTACCCTCAAGCAAGAGAACTCTAACCCAAGATAGTGGAAGACCATGGTACAGAGGCTATGGCACTACGCAAGACTAGAGAACAATGTTTTAATTTTGGAGTGTCCTTCTCCTAGAAGAACTTCTTACTATAGCTAAAGAGTCTCTTCTACCCTTACCAAGAGTAATGTGGCCACTGAACAATTACATTGTAGTAGTTAACCCCTTGGGTGAAGAAGAATTGTTTGGTAATCTCAGTGTTGTCAGGTGTATGAGGACAGAGGTGAATCTGTTAAGAATAGACCAGATTTTTCGGTGTCTGTGTAGGCAAAGGGAAAGAACCGTAACCAGAGAGAAGGATACAATGCAGTACTGTCTGGCCAGTCAAAGGCCCCCATAACTCTCCAATGGTAGTATCTCAACGGGCGGCTGGTGCCCTGGCCAACCTACTACTTGCCGCTCACGAGTGACTATTTAATCCAGAGGCGGAAATTAGTAGCCTTACGAATAACCTAAAGGAGACGTCACATCGACAGCTCAAATGGACTTTGCACCAGTTTCATGATAAAGAAGATCGTTAAACACCATTGCAAGAAATGTTTGTGGCTCCAATTGTTTTCATTGATTCATAAAAGCTTTTGTTTACACCTCCCCTATATAATAAAGAGGTACGTGTCTGGCTATATATATATATATATATATATATATATATATATATATATATATATATATATATATATATATATATATATATATATATATACAAATTTTTTGTTACGCTCAGCATCATCACCAGGCGTATGATTACTTGGTCTCTACCCATCCCACGGAAAGATGGAGAGGGAGTAGTAGTCACACTCTGGTGAAGGGGTATCCTCAGAGGTACGCTAGGAAACTGAAACCTCGCAAAAATTGCCGGAACTGTCGGGGTGTAGTTAGGAAAGGGGGAGGGGGTGGGAAGACT
>NC_090741.1:101098096-101100596 GCF_036898095.1 Palaemon carinicauda | reverse complement strand
TAGAATCTTGGTTATGATAAGCTGCGGTGCCAAGTTTCCCCTCCAGCAGGCCTATCTTTAATCGAAGGTTCCATAATGAACGGGAGGATATGGCAATGCCTTTTAATAAATGCCACATACACCAGATTATTACCCTTATCATATGTTAAAGAAATAGGGTAAGAAGTCCAATCTAAGATGATGCAAAAGGACATAAAAAGTAATACACATCTTTACATTTAAACAGACCAAGCAGAAAAACAGGAGATTTTCGGGGCAGATCATATCTCCTTTTCAAACTTTGCACTACTATGAGATTCAGGGGCCTCTGTAACACGGTTTTTTGGACTTTGCTCCTTATCAAAGCATCGGGTGTAGCTGAAAGTTGACATATGTATATTTTACAACCACACACAAATTTTGTCAGCATTATCAATAACCTAAACCCGATGGTTTTAATTTTTATAGAGTAAAAATGATCCAGCCGACGCCATGGCCAGTGATACCCGAGCCAAGAGTCGAAAACATTCATTACGTAACCAATGTAAACATCTTTGGACAAAATTTTGCCCCGCCCATCCACCAGACACCCATTCACCTTCTTCCATCTGCTCTGAAACCCATAACAGCCAAGAATGGCTAACAGGATTTGGAATTGCCCCCGTGGTTGCAAACCTGCATTTGTCTTACGACTTGCAACTTTATACAGTCATGAGAAAGCCCTTGGCCATATCTATTATAGCCTGAATAGGTAATTATTCAGTTTCTAAGTTTAATCCAATGTTTATGGGTCTGATTTGTATTTAGCGTAACATGATTATAATACTTGTAATGTCATTCAGGCTTTTGAACATTTCCATTAACTATTCACTATGCCACCAAGAGAGAGAGAGAGAGAGAGAGAGAGAGAGAGAGAGAGAGAGAGAGAGAGAGAGAGAGAGAGAGAGAGATTGTATGTAAACAGTCTTTTATATAACTTTTTTTTGTTAAAATAAGATTTTTGTGCTAAAATCTCCATCAGACCAACGGATCATCCGATATAATTTTTTTTCTTCTTCTTAGGCCGTACGAATGTTTTGGGCAATCACTGCATTTTGTAAATAAATCATGAATAGTTTTAGGAGTTTTATTTGTACATCTAATGGGAATCTATAGAAGTAAAGTGAACATAATTCATTTTATCCTTTAAAATATTTACTACATGTAGCAAAACAAATAGTAGTAAAGATGATAATGCAATGAAGGAATGATACCATACTTTATCTTTAGCTTCAACGTCGGCAATAACATACCCAGTTGCCATAATTTGTCAGCTTAATGAAATAACTTATCATCTAATGTTAAACTTAATTTCTGAGGAGGCCATGGCTTATTGCAGTGAAAAAAAACACGACAAAGACTTTATGAATGGCGGAACAATACATAGATGTGGGTGGGGTGGGTATCAGTGCTGGCGTAGTAATACTACTGTAGCAGTACTGCCGCAACAGTAGTATGCATGAATTAAACGTTTAGGCCAACTGCTGGGATCATTGAGGATCATTTAGCACTCCTTACAACTACTCGAGAAATGAGTTTTTATAGCCAGAATTTTGAATTTTCTGATCCAACAATGCCCATGATAACCTTCAGTGTTATCCTGATTCATAACGAGGCCAAAGTGGGTGGAGTCTCATGAAGTCATCTTTCTGACGATAATTATTGGTGAAAGGTTTTAAAGCGAAAATACGGGGTACCGGCTATCTTTTTTTTTTTTTTTTACAGTAAATAGGTAGGTAGATAGACAATGAATAAAAATTGCTTGACATTGGATATAGCAGTTATCAAATCAAGCTGGTCTACTACGTTTTTGAAAATTACCACCTATTCCATACACTTTGTCAATCTGATTGTGACCTGTAAAGTAGACTGTAATTTCTTAGGAAACTTATTTTGAGAGTTAGACAAATAATCGAAGTGTTTTTGTATTTATTAACATATTTTGTTCGTTTGTTCATTATGACAATTCTCAGTGGAGAGGTTTCAGAGTTCATAAAGGTGTACTGCTTTGCTTTTATTTACACTTTTATGTTATTGTTGGCAGAGGTATAGCCTTCGTTACGTATAACCAATCATCGATCGAGAAAGAGAGAAGAAATGCCGTCATAAGTTACGTAACGAGTGCGTTCGAAACCTTTTCTCTGAGTAAGTTGGCGCCGTCTTCAAAAATCGTCACTTTTACTTAATAAAGTACCAAATTTATTCAACCTACGTAATGCAGAATATAGTCAAAATTTATGTGTAGATATAATGTGCATTCTGAATAAGCGTTATATTTATGAAATTCATAGAAAAAAAGTTATTGCGAAAAAACCGTGTTACAGGGACCCTGAATCTCATAGTAGTATAATTTTTATGAAAACATAAACAAACCCTTTGAGATACTACCGCTAGAGTTATTGGGTCCTATTGACTGGCCAGACAGTATTACACATACACCGAATAGTTTGGCTTATTCTTAACTCATTCTATTCTGTTCTCA
>NC_090741.1:101095303-101097596 GCF_036898095.1 Palaemon carinicauda | reverse complement strand
GCATCACTGCATTTTGTAAATAAATCATGAATAGTTTTAGGAGTTTTATTTGTACATCTAATGGGAATCTATAGAAGTAAAGTGAACATAATTCATTTATCCTTTAAAATATTTACTACATGTAGCAAAACAAATAGTAGTAAAGATGATAATGCAATGAAGGAATGATACCATACTTTATCTTTAGCTTCAACGTCGGCAATAACATACCCAGTTGCCATAATTTGTCAGCTTAATGAAATAACTTATCATCTAATGTTAAACTTAATTTCTGAGGAGGCCATGGCTTATTGCAGTGAAAAAAAACACGACAAAGACTTTATGAATGGCGGAACAATACATAGATGTGGGTGGGGTATCAGTGCTGGCGTAGTAATACTACTGTAGCAGTACTGCCGCAACAGTAGTATGCATGAATTAAACGTTTAGGCCAACTGCTGGGATCATTGAGGATCATTTAGCACTCCTTACAACTACTCGAGAAATGAGTTTTTATAGCCAGAATTTGAATTTTCTGATCCAACAATGCCCATGATAACCTTCAGTGTTATCCTGATTCATAACGAGGCCAAAGTGGGTGGAGTCTCATGAAGTCATCATTCTGACGATAATTATTGGTGAAGGTTTTAAAGCGAAAATACGGGTACCGGCTATCTTTTTTTTTTTTTTTACAGTAAATAGGTAGGTAGATAGACAATGAATAAAAATTGCTTGACATTGGATATAGCAGTTATCAAATCAAGCTGGTCTACTACGTTTTTGAAAATTACCACCTATTCCATACACTTTGTCAATCTGATTGTGACCTGTAAAGTAGACTGTAATTTCTTAGGAAACTTATTTTGAGAGTTAGACAAATAATCGAAGTGTTTTTGTATTTATTAACATATTTTGTTCGTTTGTTCATTATGACAATTCTCAGTGGAGAGGTTTCAGAGTTCATAAAGGTGTACTGCTTTGCTTTTATTTACACTTTTATGTTATTGTTGGCAGAGGTATAGCCTTCGTTACGTATAACCAATCATCGATCGAGAAAGAGAGAAGAAATGCCGTCATAAGTTACGTAACGAGTGCGTTCGAAACCTTTTCTCTGAGTAAGTTGGCCCGTCTTCAAAAATCGTCACTTTTACTTAATAAAGTACCAAATTTATTCAACCTACGTAATGCAGAATATAGTCAAAATTTATGTGTAGATATAATGTGCATTCTGAATAAGCGTTATATTTATGAAATTCATAGAAAAAAAGTTATTGCGAAAAAACCGTGTTACAGGGACCCTGAATCTCATAGTAGTATAATTTTTATGAAAACATAAACAACCCTTTGAGATACTACCGCTAGAGTTATTGGGTCATTTGACTGGCCAGACAGTATTACACATACACCGAATAGTTTGGCTTATTCTTAACTCATTCTATTCTGTTCTCATGCACCTAATCAAGGTCCTTTAATGGACCTTGTACCTAACAACGCTGCGATCACCAAACATTTCTTCTTTGTGCAAGGGGTTAACTACTGCACTGTAATTGTTCAGTGGCTACTTTCCCCTTGGTAAGGGTAGAAGAGAGACTTTAACTATGAATATGATAAAAGAACTAAAATATTGGCTTTACATAACTTCATTCAATAAATCTGGGCAGTAAAATCTCATGTGCTAGGAAAAGTTTTTTTTCCCTTTTTCTTATTAAGAGACTCGCCCATTACTACAACGATTTTGATTCCTGTCTCATTAGTCTTTGAAAAGAAACCTTCCTCTGTGTTTATTTTTGTAATTATACCTTCCGAAATATTTCGGAGTATATTTCTTTTTTTCCTTTAGATTCAGTATACATTACATTACAGTAAAATTAGTGTTTAATCTTAATTCTATTTACATTTTGACATACACATAGTATATTTCTCTATGCATCAGAACTGATTGAAAAAAATGGGCCCTGTCCTTGCAAAGTTTCAGAACATTATTTATCCCGACCAACCATTCTACAAAAGATAACTCCAAGAAAAAGGTTTCCAAATGATACAGTCCGTTTAATAGTTGTGATCATAACTAATGTCTATAACATAGGTTGTTGTAAAAAATCTACCACTGTGCGTTTTTAACGAAAGGTTGCAATGTGAGAAAGGATATAATTAATAAAGAGATTCAATTTGATTTATTGGAATTACTATTGTTCTTCGTTGATCGAAAAGATCGAGAAATCGACTTTTTCATCAAGCTCACTGACAACACGGTCTTAAAACTTATGTTCAGCGCGTCTAGAGTTCAAGGATATTATCTCTCCTTAAGAACCGG
>NC_090741.1:101065303-101085303 GCF_036898095.1 Palaemon carinicauda | reverse complement strand
GATCTACATTCAGGGGATGGAATTGATGCAAAGAGAGTAGCATCATCTGCATATGCAACAAGCTTGTTTTCTAGGCCAAACCACATGTCATGTGTATATAGTATGAAAAGTAATGGGCCAAGAACACTACCCTGTGGAACACCGGATATCACATTCCTATAATCACTATGGTGCCCATCAACAACAACTCTTTGAGATCTATTACTTAAAAAATCAATAATAATGCTAAGAAACAACCCACCCACTCCCAACTGTTTCAGTTTGAAAACAAGGGCCTCATGATTAACACGGTCAAAGGCAGCACTAAAATCAAGGCCAATCATACGAACTTCCTGACCACAATCAAGGGATTTCTGTACAGCATTGGAGATTGTAAGAAGGGCATCACATGCTCCAAGGCCTTTACGAAAACCAAATTGCAAACTAGGGAGTAGATGATTACCTTCAGCAAACCTATTAAGACGTTTTGCCAGAAGACGTTCAAAAACTTTAGATAATATGGGAGTTATGGAAATTGGGCGGTAATCAGTGGGACTTGAGCTACCACAAACACATTTACATAGAGGAGTAACATTACCAATTCTCCAACAAGTGCTAAAAGCTCCTCTTCTTGCTAACTTGCGCAAAATAACAGATAACTTTGGAGCTAAGAAATCTGCTGTCTTTATAAAAAACAAAGGAAAAATACCATTTGGGTCTACACCTCCATAAGCATCAAGGTCCATCAACAGAGCTTTAATCTCACGAGATCGAAAAGCTAAACTAGTTAGTTTAGCCTCAGGAAAACAGGAATGAGGAAGTTCAAGTTTTTCATTACTCTGTTTACTGTCAAAAACATCAGCCAAAAGGGTTGCCTTTTCCTTTGGACAGTGAGTGACTGAGCCATCTAGTTTAAGTAAAGGAGGAACTGTTGCATCTACACCAAAGAGTGCAGATTTAAGGGTAGACCACCATTTATGTTCCTGAGTTGTACCAGAAAGTGTTTCTTTTATGGTTAAATTGTACTCCTTTTCAGTTGAGGCATAAACTCTCTGAGCAAAAGCTATATTATTAGAATTATCTAGGAAGAATTTATTTCAATGTTGTTAATATTCTTAAAATATTTTATTTTACTGGTTTTACTTTCCTCCCTTGGCTATTTTCCCTGTTGGGGCCCCTAGGCTTATAGCATCCTGCTTTTCCAATTAGGGTTGTAACTTAGCATTTAATAATAATAATAATAATATTTCTATATATATACTGTATATATCTAAATATATGAGCATATATATAATTTACATGTATATATAATAATAATAATATTTCTATATATATACTGTATATATCTAATTATATGAGCATATATATAATTTACATGTATATATATATATATATATATATATATATATATATATATATATATATATATATATATATATATATATATATATATATATATATATATATACATATATATATAAATGCATAGATAAGTGTATACATACACATACAAACACACACACACACACACACACACACACATATATATATATATATATATATATATATATATATATATATATATATATATATATATATAAAATTACTTGCTACGATCCTAGTTGGAAAAGTAAGAAGCTATAAGCGTAGGAGCTTCAACATGGAAAATAGCCCAGTGAGAAAAGGAGACAAGGAAAAATATAATATTTTAAGAACAGTAACAATATTAAAATAAAATTTTCCTATATAAACTATAAAAAAGTTTAAAAACACAAAAGGAAGATAAGTAAGATAGAATAGGGTGCCCGAGTGTACCCTCAAGCAAGAGAACATTAACCTAAGTATGTCTATATCACCTGCAAACTATTTGACATCGTTAATCATTAAGATACCATTTATGTTACACCAGATTCTTACTTCTGGATTCCTTTTAAGTTTTTAAACATCCAGATTATTGCTATTAATGGCAACTAACGTTTTATAACTAATGATTGCAATCTTCCATCTGAATCCCCAAGACTTTGCCAAAAACCTTAGTTCTAATCATCATCGGTCTAAATCAGCCTCCTTTAATTCATATGATAAACTCTCCTCGTTTCTTCTATTAGCATCAATTGTGCTTTAGTCTTTTAATGAATAGTCGTCAGCTTGGATGTATTTTGAAGGATATTTCCACTAAAACGTTATTTATTGGTAATGCTCAGTTGCCTTCGTTGATTCAACTGAAAATCACTAGACCTAGAAGACTCTCGCTTTACCGGTTCAAAAGAGGAATTCCATTACATGATCTTGTATTGTTAGTTTTCATTCGAAATTCTCCTAAGTAGAATCCTTTGTCCTGCCCAGTCCCAAAGTGAAATATTATAATTAGGAAAGAGGTGAGGCTGGCCTAAACTTGAGAATAACGACATTTCTCTTTTTTTGTATATATTATCCTTTGTATCTTCGCTCTCCCCTCGCACTGACAACAACTTGTTTTAACCTGTTTGCCTACTTCATTGTTAACTGTTAACAGAACCGTTTGCCGGTTTGACAAGAAATAGAATATCTGTATTTTGTGACCTTCTTACCGGGACCTTGTGTGTATATATACTCGATGTGTCGTAAAAAAAGTTTCTCAGTTGCATTCATATTGCCTTGGAGTCACAACCTACTCTTGGAACGCCACACATGATAAATTCTCCACGTTTCTATTTTAATTCTATTAGCAGCTGTAGTGCTTTAGTTTTTTGACGAATAATCGTCAGCTTGGATGTATTTTGAAGGAAATTTCGACTTAAACAGGATTTATCGGTAGTGCTCAGTTGCCCTCGTTAATTCAACTGAAAATCACTAGAGCTAGAAGAGACTCGCTTTTGCAATACAGTTCAAAAAAGGAATTCAATTTCATGAATTTCTTATATTGTTAGTTTTCATTCGAAGTTCTCCTTTGTCCTGCCCAGTTCCGAAGTGAAATAATATAATTATGAAAAAGGCGAGGCAGCCCTACACTTGAGAATAAGGTAATTATTCTCCTTTACCTGGAAACTCATAAGGTTCAGGAGATAGATATTTAAAGCTTACAGCAGAAACAGTTTTACGAGCAACGGGCAAAATAGCATCCATACAAAACGGAGAGACTAATCTCTTTGGTGATAAAGAGGAAAGAGTTTTCTAGAAAAGGTTAAAGACAGAGAGGTGGTCAGATAAAGACAACAGAAATGTTTAAAATCATTATCATTATTAATAGCTAAGCAACAACCATTGCAGGGAAAGCAGGATGCTATAAGCCCAAGGGCTACACCAAGAAAAATAGCCAAGTGAAGAAAGGAAATAAAAAATGAAATAAAATCTATTTCGTTCTGTGTACGTCATACGAAACAAGAATATCACATGTAACAAAATTGATGGAATTCCAAAGTTTTGGTCCGATTTCCGGGAAATATATATCCCTTCTTTTTAAATGAATTTCAAAGAATACAATAACTAATATTTCCTCTTTCCATTACTGATAAATTATTGGTTTTCACAAAAAAACTAATCGGGGAAAACCGGAAAATTAATTTTTGTTTTTCTTCCTAATAGAAACTTCAGGTAAAGGTCAGAGTTATAAAGAGAGAGAGAGAGAGAGAGAGAGAGAGAGAGAGAGAGAGAGAGAGAGAGAGAGAGAGAGAGAGGGAGAGAGAGAGAGAATGCATCTTTTCAATGATAGTTAATGACCTTATAAATCTACAAAAAAGTAAATAAGCTGAAAGAGAAACCGTTAAGACTGAATGTCTTCGGAGAAAAGTAAGTTGTAAAAATGGAGTAACCAAAAACAAAGCAAGGTCCAGAATTTATTTGGCCTCCTAACCAAAAACTGTTTTATGGGAATACCTTGAATTTATTAGAATAGCATCGAAGCCATACTGGCTTGTGAATTACAATAAATATCATGAAGAAGAAGAGTGACATGTTTTTCCCGGAAAAAAATCCAGATCTAGAAGATATCGTCTGATAACTCCTGAACACGGGTCTTTAATGTCACTATCATTTTCATATGATCAGTTTGTTTAATTATTTTCATAGCATAAAAGACAATCTTTCCAGGGCACCAGCTACCCGTTGAGATACTACCACTAGAGTTAAGGGGTCCTTTGAATGGCAGATAGTACAACATTGGATTCTTATCTCTGGTTACGGTTGATTTTCCCTTTGCCTGCACATACACCGAAGAGTCTAGCCTATTCTTTACATATTCTCCTCTGTCCTCATACACCTGACAACACTGAGATTGCCAAATAATTTTTCTTCACCGAAGGTGTTAACCACAGCTCTGTAATTGTTCAGTGGCTACTTCTTGATAGGGGTAGAAGAGACTCTAGCTATGGTAAGCAGCTCTTCTAGGAGAAGGACACTCCAAATTCCAACAATTGTTCCCTAGTCTTGGGTAGTGCTATAGCCTCTGTACCATGCTCTTCCACCGTCTTGGGTTAGAGTTCTCTTGCTTGAAGGTACACTCAGACACACCATTTTGTCTTATTTCTCTTTCACTTGTTTTGTTAAGGCTTTCATTATTTATATAGGAAATATTTATCTTTATGTTACGGTTCCAACTAGGGTTGTAGCTTAGCAAGTAGTAGTAGTAGTAGTAGTAGTAGTAGTAGTAGTAGTAGTAATAAAAATACTAAAGATAATAATAATAATCATCAACATCATTATTATCATCATCATCATTATTATCATCTTAATAATAATATATACATACATACATACATATACCAAAGGTACTTCCCCCAATTTTGGGGGGTAGCCGACATCAACAAATGAAACAAAACAAAAAAGGGGACCTCTATTCTCTACGTTCCTCCAGCCTAACCAGGGACTCAACCGAGTTCAGCTGGTACTGCTAGGGTGTCAAGGCCCAACCTCCCACATTATCCACCACAGATGAAGCTTCATAATGCTGAATCCCCTACTGCTGCTACCTCCGCGGTCATTTAAGGCACCGGAGGAAGCAGCAGGGCCTACCGGAACTGCGTCACAATCGCTCGCCATTCATTCCTATTTCTAGCACGCTCTCTTGCCTCTCTCACATCTATCCTCCTATCACCCAGAGCTTTCTTCACACCATCCATCCACCTAAACCTTGACCCTCCTCTTGTACTTCTCCCATCAACTCTTGCATTCATCACCGTCTTTAGCAGACAGCCATTTTCCATTATCTCAACATGGCCAAACCACCTCAACACATTCATATCCACTCTAGCCGCTAACATTTCTTACACCCGTTCTCACCCTCACCACTTCGTTTCTAACCCTATCTACTCGAGATACACCAGCCATACTCCTTAGACACTTCATCTCAAACACATTCAATTTCTGTCTCTCCATCACTTTCATTCCCCACAACTCCGATCCATACATCACAGTTGGTACAATCACTTTCTCATATAGAACTCTCTTTACATTCATGCCCAACCCTCTATTTTTTACTACTCCCTTAATTGCCCCCAACACTTTGCAACCTTCATTCACTCTCCGACGTACATATGCTTCCACTCCACCATTTGCTGCAACAACAGACCCCAAGCACTTAAACTGATCCACCTCCCCAAGTAACTCTCCATTCAACATGACATTCAACCTTGCACCACCTTCCCTTCTCGTACATCTCATAACCTTACTCTTACCCACATTAACTCTCAACTTCCTTCTCTCACACACCCTTCCAAGTTCTGTCACTAGTCGGTCAAGCTTCTCTTCTGTGTCTGCTACCAGTACAGTATCATCCGCAACAAAACTGATTTACCTCCCATTCATGGTCATTCTCGCCTACCAGTTTTAATCTTCATCCAAGCACTCGAGCATTCACCTCTCTCACCACTCCATCAACAAACAAGTTAAACAACCACGGCGACATCACACATCCCTGTCTCAGCCCCACTCTCACCGGAAACCAATCACTCACTTCATTTCCTATTCTAACACATGCTTTACTACCTTTGTAGAAACTTTTCACTGCTTGCAACAACCTTCCACCAACTCCATATAACCTCATCACATTCCACATTGCTTCCCTATCAACTCTATCATATGCTTTCTCCAGATCCATAAACGCAACATACACCTCCTTACCTTTTGCTAAATATTTCTCGCATATCTGCCTAACTGTAAAAATCTGATTCATACAACCCCTACCTCTTCTAAAACCACCCTGTACTTCCAAGATTGCATTCTCTGTTTTATCCTTAATCCTATTAATCATTACTCTACCATACACTTTTCCAACTACACTCAACAAACTAATACCTCTTGAATTACAACACTCATGCACATCTCCCTTACTCTTATATAGTGGTACAATACATGCACACACCCAATCTACTGGTACCATTGACAACACAAAACACATATTAAACAATCTCACCAACCATTCAAGTACAGTCACATCCCCTTCCTTCAACATCTCAGCATTCACACCATCCATACCAGATGCTTTTCCTACTCTCGTTTCATCTAGTGCTCTCCTCACTTCCTCTATTGTAATCTCTCTCTCATTCCCATCTCCCATCACTGGCACCTCAACACCTGGAACAGCAATTATATCTGCCTCCCTATTATCCTCAACATTCAGTAAATTTTCAAAATATTCCGCCCACCTTTTCCTTGCCTCCTCTCCTTTTAACAACCTTCCATTTCCATCTTTCACTGTCTCTTCAATTCTTGCGCCAGCATTCCTTACTCTCTTCACTTCTTTCCAGTAAGGAAGGCTGGCGCAAGAATTGAAGAGACAGTGAAAGATGGAAATGGAAGGTTGTTAAAAGGAGAGGAGGCAAGGAAAAGGTGGGCGGAATATTTTGAAAGTTTGCTGAATGTTGAGGATAATAGGGAGGCAGATATAATTGTTGTTCCAGGTGTTGAGGTGCCAGTGATGGGAGATGAGAATGAGAGAGAGATTACAATAGAGGAAGTGAGGAGAGCACTAATGATAATAATAATAATAATAATAATAAAAATAATAATAATAATAATAATAATAATAACAATAATAATAATAATAATAATAATAATAATAATAATAATAATAATAATAATGATAAGGAGTAGCTTTAAGCGAAGTCTTATCAAGATAAAAATTAGAAAGGACGAATAATTGATAGTATTTCCAATAAGTGTTCTACAACTTTAAAAGAAGTGCTGATCTTGGCAAGAAAACAGCGACTAATCTAAATTTACTGCCACTTCCAGTTCAGTGATATATGAATAGACAATTCTGCAACTTCCTAGCAACACATAGTTCTCCCAAGTTTGGTGGCTCTTCTGAATAACACGGCAGTCGTCATTTTCCACAGTGAAAAAATAATATTATCCTTCCATCCTCTTCTTACAATCTAAGAACAACTAAGTAGGCATTTGCTGACTTTCTTATATCGCGGTTAGGAATTGAGCGATTGTCTTATAAAATACCACTTTTGAGCGAATATCTAAGTATCACCATAAGCCAAAAAGTTCCTGTTGATCTTTTTTTCTTTTTAAAGCAAAAACAAACAGCTTATTATATTCTACTAGTGTCTGCGAGCCGTCATAAATGAACGGTAAATTATTGGAACCTACATATATGTCCAATGTAGGCTCTGGAGCCTTTATATATGCAGCCTCGAGACTAAACAATGAGCTCCTACTAGACATACGAAAAACTGAAGATATTAAGGCTTTCAAGAGGAAACTGAAGACTTTCTTGTACTCTAAGTGCTTCAATAATGCGGACCTTACAACAAACGAGCAATATGCGGTGTGAAATGCTGAATGCTCTGGAATGTATATGATAAAACGAATGTGAAGGCTCTGTAGAGAGTAGGGTTCCTCTTCTGTATGGGAACAGAAAAGCAGTCCTTTAAGTAAAGTAAGTAAATTGAACATTTAGATAGATATACACACGCACCCCTATCTCTCCAGAGTATAACTTGTTCCACCCGTGTGTCACACGAGCGTACATAATAACGACATTTCCCTTTTTTGTATATATTATCCTTTGTATCTTCGCTCTTCCCTCGCACTGACAGAAACTTATTTTAACATGTCTGCTACTCCAGTGTTAACTGTTGACAGAACCGGTTGCCGGTTGACAAGAAATAGCATGTCTGTATTTTGTGACCTTCTTACTGGGACCTTGTGTTATATATACTCGATGTGTCATAATAAAGTTCAACAAGCGAGTAACTGAAAACTTCGGTCATCTGCCCGTAAATTTTTTCAATATTAGCAAGTTTACAAATTGAACTTTGTTTGGATACTTTCTTTTTTTTTATTTTTTTTTATTGAGACAACACCTGAAACATACATCGTTCGACAGCTGAAGACCACCATCGTTTTCTGCAATGGCAGATAGGGGTTCTTCCCCTATCCCCACCTCCTCCCCTCGAACAAGAGTGGAGAAAGACAGGATCAAAAAACCAAGATGCCTTACTTTGACGAGCCATAAAAAGCTCCCCTAGTCTCCTGCAATGAAACCAGTCCTTGGAACTTCAAAGGACCACCCAGTGCAGACCCTAGATCTCCCACCAGCGGCCCAAGAAGATGTGGAGACTGAAAATATCCCCACTCAAGAACCACCTTCGCAAACAGCAACAACTGGAGACTCCAAGTTCAGGCTTACTCCAGGACCCAGCATTACATCCTATGCTACCAAAGGGGCCATGAAGGCTAGCAATCCTCACCTTAACATGACCATACGTCCCAATCGCAGGGGACTATTGGTCATAACAGCAAAAGATGAGCCCACTAAGACCTACCTTGAGCAACAAGACAACGTACTCAAACTGGACATCAATGAAAGGCCCACCATCATTATTATTGTGTATGACCTCGACCTTCCCCTAGAACCTGTGCTCCAACATCCCTCCATCATCACTGCTAAGAGATGTGAAGGGAAAGCCGGAGGGAGATCACACAAATTGGGGGTTGTATACAAAGGATCTCGCCCTCCTCACCTCTCCTTGGGCCTCTGGGGCACCTTCCGCACCGAGGAATATTTTAAAGAGCCACTTAGATGCTTCCGGTGCCAGAAGTTTGGCCACCACAAAACCCGCTGCACAGGTCCGGAGATCTGTGGGGTTTGCAACAGCAGATAGCACCCAACTGCCTACTGTATTGCCAGGCATAAGGCAGGACACAAGATCATTGCCCGCTGCCCAAACTGTGGAGGATCCCATCATGCTTGGCATGACAGATTTCCCCACAGACTTCATCGCATTGCAGACCGCCAGGGAGCAGACTGCCAATACAACCTCTACTCATGTCAGCAGCGTCGAACTCAACCACCTCCAACAAAACACAACCCTCCACCATCCAACCACACCTCCCAACAAAATCCTAAGCCTTCCAGACATGCCATTCCTGAACCTTCCTCTCCACCAACTCCCCCTCCAGCACCTAAACCTCAACGTCCTCCCAAACCTCCTCCTAAGGCAAAAAGATCCCCAACCCATACTCCTCGCACTCCCTCACCTATAAAATTTACCTCTCCAACTAATTCTCCCACTGTCACCCAGCCAAAAAAACCTACCCCATCCTCCTCTGCACCTGTAACTCACACACCCATCACTTCCCACTCCTTAAAAGAATTCCTCAACCTACCCAGCTCCACCATCATAAGCAAATCAAGTGCCTCACGCCCCTCCAAATGTCCTCCAAACATTGACAGCAGTGAGTACGACCTTTCTGCTTGCCCCGTGGATGCTCTGCTAGCAGCCATCAGCAACATCCTTCGCAACTTCTTGTGATCCTGCAAAATTAGATTTACACAGGAGTCTCTGGATGACTTCGTGTATGACAACGCCGCCAGGGAACTAATATCTCAATTCCCTTCATAGATCCTCCTGCAAATGAACCTAATACAACCACTTGCAACAACCAAAACACTCAAGTGAATGTGCTCCAATGGAACATTTGCGGACTTCGAAACAAGTTTACATTCCTCCAATCTCAAACCTCAGTGCAAGACCCTGACATTATCATACTGCAAGAAACTCTGCTTAATGAGAACATACCATTTGCGTTCTCAGGATACAAAGTGTACACAACGTATCTATCACCAACGACAAGAGGACTAACCACCTTTGTCAAAAGCAGCATTCCCTCCAAACTACTACCAAGCATAGACTGCGGGACAGAGGCAGAGACTCTTAGCGTCCAGATATCTCTGTTAACCACGACGCTAACAGTCCACAACATCTACAATTCCCCAGCAAAAAGCATCAATGCGGAGCCACTCTTCACAGCAGCCTCCGATGACTCAATTATTGCAGACGACTTCAACGCTCATCACCAGTTCCTGAACTCAATATAAAAAACAAATCAAACTGGCAGACACTTGCATGCCCTCCTGCAAGAATATCCTGATGTAGCATTGCTCAACAACGTCACAGAAGCCACCCATCTAAAAGGAGGTCGCCTAGATCTCACCTTCTTATCCAGTGTCATACAAAGAGGAGCTAAATGGCAACTACATCCTGTACTAATCAGTGATCACTTTGCCATTGAAGTTAAACTCGAATTGGAGAAATAATCCCCTCCTCCTCCACCCCCAAAAAGGTGGAACTCAGAGTTTGCCAAATGGGAAAATTCGAAACAGCTATGACAGAGTGGGCTCTGGAATACATAAAAAACCAGTACAATGATATCTCCACCCTATCAACCGACTTCAGCAAACAACTAGAGGTAGCAGCCAGTGTATCCATGCCACAAAAAAGAACTCTGAGAAGAAACATGCTGATGCCTGGTGCTATAACAGTCGCATCAAAGAAATGAATGCTAGAATAAACAGGACCAGGAAACTTCTCAGGAGACACAACTGACGAGCTACATAATTTACTTATAGAGATCATCAAACATTCTGTGCAAGTATCACTGGAAGTAAAACTAGACAAATGGTACTCATGGTGCAACGAGGTCAACTTCAGCACATCCCTAGCCAAAATATGGGACTGGTTTAACAAAGTCTCTGGGAAGTACAATATACCCAGAGTCACACACCCACACCCATTAGCTGAAGCCAAGAGGATTGTTAACAACTTTGTGGACAGAGCAAAAAGCACCAATCTACCTCTGCAAACTATTAAGAGGCAGAGAACACTGCTCCCAATTAGGTACAAAATCCTCGAAGCCACCTGCAACATGGTAGATGATACTGATCACCCCTACACCATGGAGGAACTAAATACGGCCCTCGTAAAAGGCAGGAATGACACTACCCCTGGAGCCGACCTCATCAAATAAATCATGCTGAGGAACATGGGAAATCATGCTAAATTGGTCTACTTGCATTTGATTAACAGTGTGGAGGATTTATTTTTGCTTTATTTTAATTTTTGTTTTTGCCAAATCCTGTGAGAGGGAGAGAGAGAGAGAGAGAGAGAGAGAGAGAGAGAGAGAGAGAGAGAGAGAGAGAGAGAGAGAGAGAGAGAGATATTGTGTTAGCGAGCGAAAGTAGTTAGTGTAACGATCGTTTGTGGTGAGAAAGACTGTTGGTTTAAATGAGATTGTTTGTTTACATTTTTTAGTTAGGTTACGTCAGTGGTGAATGTTTCGGAGCGAATGTTTTTTATTTGACTGCAGCTTGAGACAGTTCGTTTGTGAATGCTGGATTATATTTTATATAATTTTTCGACCAGCGAGAAAGTGTTTATATATTTCAAAAGTAAGTACAGTTTTGTTTATCTTTGCTTGTAGTGATTGTGAATGATAGGAATAATTTATTATTTATCTTTGATTATAGTGCGATAGTTCAGTTAGTTAGGAGTGTTTGTAAGTGTTTTTCTTTTTTATTTTGGCAGGCCGTGATTCCTCCTTTGGGGAGAAGATTTATGTGAATTTGATTGTTGATGACCTGGTTTGTTTAAGGAATTTGATACGACTGCTCTTGGGATTGATCGCTTGTTGATGACCTGGATTGCGTTAATGAACCTGATTTGATTGTTCTTGTGCTATAAAATTATGACGATGATGATGATGATAGTGTTGATATAGACTGCCAATCAAGTGATGCAGGTGTAGCAGATTGCCACAAAATTATCTGTCTGCCACCGATTGTTGCGTCTGCCAGAGTTGTGGCATTGGCCTGGAAGGACTGTTGGCCCTTGTGTGGACAAAAAGGTCCACACATAAGCAAATATTGGGTTTGATGTGTGGGTAATTTTAAGTTGTTAGGGTTTTACATGAATGGTGTTACGGTTTTTTTTTTTTTTGGTATATTTATTAAGCTAATGATTTGTTTTAAGTGTAATTATTTTGGTTGTGGATGGTTATGTTAAGCTTATTTTGAATGCAGAATTTTTTGGTTTTAGTTTTAAGAAATATAGTTGTAAGGTTATGTTTTGTTTATTTCGTCCTTTTTGTCTAAGAGTCTGGTTGTAGATTACGTAAGGGGAAAGTTTGTTTTGTGGAGACCATTGTCAGTAAGTGTGATTCAGGGTGTGGGGCTTGTTTTTTTTAAACATCCCGCCACATTATTTTGGCGCCCGAACAGGGACTGCTGAGGTGGGACTGATAGCTGGACTCTTTGACGAAGGACTGATAGGATACGAATTTAGAATTAAGACTGAAAAAAATGGAAGAACAGGTAAAGGTTTTGAAGGAGGAATTGCGGCTGAGTAAGGAGCGTGAGGAGAGGTTGCTGATAGAGAATGAGAGGTTGAACTGGGAGAATGCGGCGATGCAGAAGGAGCTTAGGGAGTTAAAGGGGACAGTAGAGAGAGTGGAAGAATGTGTTGAGATGAGGATGAAACAGAATAAAGAACGAATGGAGAAACGAATGGAAGATATGATGGGGCAAGTCATGGGGATGATGAAAACTATAATGGGTGAAGGTGCAGTCGGAGGAGTGTCCTCAGCTTCGGGAAATGGGTTGGTAGTGGAAGAGAAGGTTAAGGTAGGTGATAATGGGAAAGGAAGTGAAAGTGATAGTAGTAGTAGTGATGGTGATATTGAAGATAAGGGAATTAGGCATAGTAAGGATGAACAGAAAGGTGAGAGGAAAGGTGAAAGGAAAGGTAAAAGTGATGTGAAGAAAGAGAAGAAAAAGTATCAGGCTGATAGCAAGGACGATCGTGAATGGGTGAAAGTGGTAAGTAAGAAAAAGGGTAAGAAGGGAATGGTTAAGGATAGGAATTTAAGTGTGGAAGTGGATTCATTATATTCAAATGAGGAAGAAGGTAACAAGGGAGTAGACAGTGATGATAGCAGTGAGAATGAACGTGATGTGTGTAAGACTGTGTTTATGAGAGAGGTACCTCGGTGTGAAAGGTTCAATGAGCATAGCAGTAGGGATGTATATGAATTTTTCAAGGAGTATGAGAGGTATTGTCAGGATAAGTATGGTGATAGTAAAAGAGTTTGGGCTAGGGAGTTAGGAGAATATTTGACTGGGTATTTGTTGACGATGTATGGAGTGATAATGAGTGTAGGGGACGTTGATTATGAAAGTGTGAAAAAGAGAATAATTGAGCAGGTAAAACGTATGAAAGGGAGTGTTAAGTATAAGCGTAAGAATGATTTTGATGAAGCACGGATGAATGCAGGAGAAGCGATATCAATGTACGTATGTAGGTTGGAAACGTTAGCTAGGAAGAAGTATGGGGATGAAGGCATAAATGAGAATAAGGAGTTAATGAAGATGTTTTTGGCTACTGTTCCCGAGAATGTTGCCGAGTTTGTTAATTTGAAACGGAAGGAGAAAATGAGGTGGACGAAAAAAAGATTGACATGGGATGATATTTTAGAGATAGTTGAGGATTACGAGTTGGATAGATGTATGAAAGAAAGTAAATCTGTGAGTGTAAGAACTGGAATGGAGGAAAGTGTAATAGAATTTGGTAGTTATAAGGATACAATTTTGAGAGGACCAATGAGGGTAGCTGATAATGTAGTAGATAGGAGTGTTAGAGCGAGTAATGTGGGAATACCTGTAAGGAAAAATGAAGGATTTAGGCAGGGTAATTGGCGCAATAGGGATAGGAGTGTGAGTGCACATCGAGGTATGTCAAATAGTCGTGTCCGTAATGAAAAGTGTTATAGGTGTGGAAAGGAAGGTCATAAGAAGATTGAATGTAGATGGGCTCTAGGTGCTTGTTTTGGATGTGGTGAGGTAGGGCACAGAATTAGTGAGTGCAAGAAAGAGAAAGGGATAAAATGTTATCGGTGTGGTTTGACTGGGCACGTAGCGAGTGGATGTCGTAGCGATCGTATGAATGTGATTTGTGGTAATTGTGGTAAGGATGGTCATTATGCTAGAATGTGCAAGGAGCTGCGGAGTAAGTGTACTGAATGTGGTGCAGATGGGCATGTAGCTAGAGTATGTAGGAAGAATGGATTAAGTCAGCCAGGATGTTCGGGAAACTAGAGTGTGAGAGGGTCCAGCTGGGTGAGTCCTCCTGTGTGTGTGGAAGGAATAGGATCAATGTTTGTGAGAATGGGATGAATAATTGGTTAGAAATGAGCAAGTATGAATCTAGTATGCATGAAAAGTTAGGGCTGGAAAATAAACAATTAGTGTTGGTTGAATATAGGAAAAAGAGGCGTTTGAAAGTTTTAAGTAAGGATGAAAAAAGGGGAAATTTTATAAGTAAAACTGAGAATAGAAATAAGTATGACAAGGGTGTAAATGTGCAAGTGTGTATGGAAGATAAATGTGTTAATACAGATGAATTATGGCTGAGTATGAATGATACCTATAGTGTGTGTGGCTTTTCCTTAGGTGATGTAAAAGAAAGGATGACGAATGCGAGAGTGAGAGTTAGGAGAATGATTAGTAGTATGAATGAATCTTTTACTAAAGTTGAGAATGTTTTTGATGAAATGGATGAACTGTTTACAGAAATGAGTGTAATTATTGGGCCAGATGAGAACGAGGTAGATATGATTGTACATGATATATTAGATGATAGGGATTTAGATAGGAATAGTGTTAATGTAGCAAATGATTGTGATAAGGAAGAAGTGAATGAGAGAGTATATGGAGGCCCAGTTACTCGGAGTAGAGGTCCCGTTCCCGACTGCGACTGGGTTATGAAAAAAATAATGTAAGTGTTGTGTGAGAAGGATTTGGCAAAGTAAGGGGGGAGGAATGTTGAGGATTTATTTTTGCTTTATTTTAATTTTTGTTTTTGCCAAATCCTGTGTGTGTGTGTGTGTGTGAGAGAGAGAGAGAGAGAGAGAGAGAGAGAGAGAGAGAGAGAGAGAGAGAGAGAGAGAGAGAGAGAGAGATATTGTGTTAGCGAGCGAAAGTAGTTAGTGTAACGATCGTTTGTGGTGAGAAAGACTGTTGGTTTAAATGAGATTGTTTGTTTACATTTTTTAGTTAGGTTACGACAGTGGTGAATGTTTCGGAGCGAATGTTTTTTATTTGACTGCAGCTTGAGACAGTTCGTTTGTGAATGCTGGATTATATTTTATATCATTTTTCGACCAGCGAGAAAGTGTTTATATATTTCAAAAGTAAGTACAGTTTTGTTTATCTTTGCTTGTAGTGATTGTGAATGATAGGAACAATTTATTATTTATCTTTGATTATAGTGCGATAGTTCAGTTAGTTAGGAGTGTTTGCAAGTGTTTTTCTTTTTTATTTTGGCAGGCCGTGATTCCTCCTTTGGGGAGAAGATTTATGTGAATTTGATTGTTGACGACCTGGCTTGTTCAAGGAATTTGATACGACTGCTCTTGGGATTGATCGCTTGTTGATGACCTGGATTGCGTTAATGAACCTGATTTGATTGTTCTTGTTCTATAAAATTATGACGATGATGATGATAGTGCTGATATAGACTGCTAATCAAGTGATGCAGGTGTAGCAGATTGCCACAAAATTATCTGTCTGCCACCGATTGTTGCGTCTGCCAGAGTTGTGGCATTTGCCTGGAAGGACTGTTGGCCCTTGTGTGGACAAAAAGGTCCACACATAAACAAATATTGGGTTTGGTGTGCGGGTAATTTTAAGTTGTTAGGGTTTTACATGAATGGTGTTACGGTTTTTTTTTTTTGGTATATTTATCAAGCTAATGATTTGTTTTAAGTGTAATTATTTTGGTTGTGGATGGTTATGTTAAGCTTATTTTGAATGCAGAATTTTTTGGTTTTAGTTTTAAGAAATATAGTTGTAAGGTTATGTTTTGTTTATTTCGTCCTTTTTGTCTAAGAGTCTGGTTGTAGATTACGTAAGGGGAAAGTTTGTTTTGTGGAGACCATTGTCAGTAAGTGTGATTCAGGGTGTGGGGCTTGTTTTTTTTAAACATCCCGCCACAACAGGACACACACAGATAGAATACGTGCAACCACATGGAACCAGCAAGACACCAAACTAATTCCAAAACCCAAGGAGCCAGACACCTACCGACCTATAGCTTTGATAAGCTGCACAGTAAAAGTAGCTGAGAGAATGGTACTCAACAGACTGCAGTGGAAAATTGGCCAACTACAGAAGCGGCATAGGCACTCAAAAATGCATTACAGATGTCCTCTCAACAATTGATGACAAAAAAGCTTTTGTCATGTTCCTTGATCACGAGAAAGCCTTTGAGGTAGCCAGCTCACCAGCTATACTCTTCACACTTGTTGCAAAAGAGTGAAAGGACACTTACCGACCTGGACTCGAAACTACACGTAGAACCGAGAAGCCAGAGTCACTTTCCAAGGAAAAACCACCGAGTTCATCCCCCTAGAAAACGGTACACCACAAGGAGGCATACTTAGCCCCTACCTTTTCAATTTACTAATGGAGAACTTAGCCACTTTAAAACTCCCAAATGGGGTGGAAATTTTCATACATGCCGATGATATATGCATAGTATGTCCAAATAAAGCTCATGCAAGAAATATCACTCAAAAAGCACTTGACATGATCCAAGCCAAATGCAATGATCTTGGCCTAAAGATCAACACCAACAAAACAAAAGCAATGGCTATAAAACATTTGCAAAACCCTCAGAACTTCACACTGAGGGGTGAGGACAATTCATGTACCTTGGGGTAATCATTAGTAAAACCCTATCACCAGCCAATGAAGTAACCTACCTGAAAGAGAAGACAAAAATTCGTCTATCAGCCATGAAACGAATGACCTCCCTTAAACAAGGAGTATCAAATAACCTCCTAAGGCTGTTTTATCTACAAGCAATTTGATCCCATATCGATTATGCAGCACCCACACTCACTGCATTAACTGACAATCAAAAAGCATCATTAGAAGTAGTCCAAAACAATGCTCTGAGACTCATTAGTGGCTCTCTAATGTGGACAAGACTCTGCTTACTCAGAGCAGAAACCAACCTAATTCCCCTGTCAGCCAGGATTGACATTAGAAATAGCAGCATTATATTCAAGTCAATCATCGCAGACAGAAAAAGCTCACTCAACAATAAAATAAAAAGGCTTCTACCTCTTGCTGAAGAACTGGATCCGCCAAATTCCCATGCAAAGAAACTACTGGATACACTCAGAAGAATGCAGATGCAAAATGAGGCTCACAAAACCTAGGGACAACAAAAGCATGATGGATACATCCCTCCTGCTTCTTGGGCTTATGATCCTATCAACTACAACTTCACTATCCTACCAGCAACAAGCAAGGCTCTCTGCACGCCAGATCAACTTACTGTAGCTGCAAAAAATGCAATCAGGAACACACCTGCACCTCACACCTATTATGCAGATGGATCAGTAGACCGTGCAATCCCTGCAGCTGCTTCTGCAGTTATCTTTACATCAGGATATAAAGAAAACTGGAGACTTTCCAACCATGCCTCCACACGGCAAACTGAACTAGTGCCCATTGCAAAATCTCTAGAACACTCTGCCAACCAACAAGACGGGAACACTACGATCCATACAGATTCCAGAGGAGCCATTCTGGCCCTCAGCAACAAGGAACCTACAGAGAATGTTAACCTCATCACTGCAATTCAATTCTTAGCCTTGCTCCACCAAAGAAACAATAGGCAAGTTACCTTGAATTGGATTCCAAGCCATACTGGAATCTCTGGTAACGACGATGCCGACCACCTAGCTAAATCGGCCTTAATGCGCCAAACCATTAGCATTTCTCTACATCATCATCATATACCAAAGGCACTTCCCCCAATTTTGGGGGGTAGCCGACATCAACAAGAAACAAAACAAAAAAGGGGGCCTCTACTCTCTACGTTCCTCCAGCCTAACCAGGGACTCAGCCGAGTTCAGCTGGTACTGCTAGGGTGCCACAGCCCAACCTCCCTAATTTCCACCACAGATGAAGCTTCATACTGCTGAGTCCCCTACTGCTGCTACCTCCGCGGTCATCTAAGGCACCGGAGGAAGCAGCAGGGCCTATCGGAACTGCGTCACAATCGCTCGCCATTCATTCCTATTTCTAGCACGCTCTCTTGCCTCTCTCACATCTATCCTTCTATCACCTAGAGCTTTCTTCACACCATCCATCCACCCAAACCTTGGCCTTCCTCTTGTACTTCTCCCATCAACTCTTGCATTCATCACCTTCTTTAGCAGACAGCCATTTTCCATTCTCTCAACATGGCCAAACCACCTCAACACATTCATATCCACTCTAGCCGCTAACTCATTTCTTACACCCGTTCTCACCCTCACCACTTCGTTCCTAACCCTATCTACTCGAGATACACAAGCCATACTCCTCAGACACTTCATCTCAAACACATTCAATTTCTGTCTCTCCATCACTTTCATTCCCCACAACTCCGATCCATACATCACAGTTGGTACAATCACTTTCTCATATAGAACTCTCTTTACATTCATGCCCAACCCCCTATTTTTTACTACTCCCTTAACTGCCCCCAACACTTTGCAACCTTTATTGACTCTCTGACGTACATCTGCTTCCACTCCACCATTTGCTGCAACAACAGACCCCAAGTACTTAAACTGATCCACCTCCTCAAGTAACTCTCCATTCAACATGACATTCAACCTTGCACCACTTTCCCTTCTCGTACATCTCATAACCTTACTCTTACCCACATTAACTCTCAACTTCCTTTTCTCACACACCCTTCCAAATTCTGTCACTAGTCGGTCAAGCTTCTCTTCTGTGTCTGCTACCAGTACAGTATCATCCGCAAACAACAACTGATTTACCTCCCATTCATGATCATTCTCGCCTACCAGTTTTAATCCTCTTCCAAGCACTCGAGCATTCACCTCTCTCACCACTCCATCAACATACAAGTTAAACAACCACGGCGACATCACACATCTCTGTCTCAGCCCCACTCTCACCGGAAACCAATCGCTCACTTCATTTCCTATTCTAACACATGCTTTACTACCTTTGTAGAAACTTTTCACTGCTTGCAACAACCTTCCACCAACTCCATATAACCTCATCACATTCCACATTGCTTCCCTATCAACTCTATCATATGCTTTCTTCAGATCCATAAACGCAACATACACCTCCTTACCTTTTGCTAAATATTTCTTGCATATCTGCCTAACTGTAAAAATCTGATTCATACAACCCCTACCTCTTCTAAAACCACCCTGTACTTCCAAGATTGCATTCTCTGTTTTATCCTTAAATCTATTAATCAGTACTCTACCATACACTTTTCCAACTACACTCAACAAACTAATACCTCTTGAATTACAACTCTCATGCACATCTCCCTTACCCTTATATAGTGTTACAATACATGCACAGACCCAATCTACTGGTACCATTGACAACACAAAACACACATTAAACAATCTCACCAACCATTCAAGTACAGTCACACCCCCTTCCTTCAACATCTCAGCTTTCACACCATCCATACCAGATGCTTTTCTTACTCTCGTTCCATCTAGTGCTCTCCTCACTTCCTCTATTGTAATCTCTCTCTCATTCTCATCTCCCATCACTGGCACCTCCACACCTGGAACAGCAATTATATCTGCCTCCCTATCATCCTCAACATTCAGCAAACTTTCAAAATATTCCGCCCACCTTTGCCTTGCCTCCTCTCCTTTTAACAACCTTCCATTTCCATCTTTCACTGTCTCTTCAATTCTTG